>NC_031790.1:1915545-1948024 GCF_001522545.3 Parus major
GGGAAGGGAAGGGAAGGGAAGGGAAGGGAAGGGAAGGGAAGGGAAGGGAAGGGAAGGGAAGGGAAGGGAAGGGACGGGTTTTGTTGGGCTATACACAGGTAAAAATTGTGGCCTTCTGGATCTGCAGGGAGACCACAAGGGAGATGGAGACATTTATAGTGCCAGGACACAGAGAATGGCTTCCCACTGCAAGAGGACAGGGATAGATTCGGATACTGGGGAGAAATTCTTCCCTGTGAGGGTGGGGAGGGGCTGGGATGGAATTCCCCAGAGGAGCTGTGGCTGCCCCTGGATCCCTGGCAGTGCCCAAGGCCAGATTGGAGCAGCCTGGGACAGCAGGAGGTGTCCCTGCCATGGCAGGGGTGGCACTGGCTGGGATTCAGCTCCCAACCCAATCTGGGATTCTCTGAACTTACAGTAAACACTGCTTGGAGGTTGTTCAGTTTCTCAATTTCTTTTGGCATCCCATTGCTGCCCCAACGGACCAGGTAATTTTCACTGCAAAGAAAGGGAGAAAAAGTCAATTTTAACAAATCAACACCTGACACCTCCATTTCCTGGCAAAAGCACAAAAGCATTCTGATCTTTGAGGAAAATATGACCCATCTTTTATCCCCAAATGCCTCTGAAGTGACTCATTTACTGGAGGCAGGATGGGGTGAGCCCTGGCAGCTGCTCCCCTGGCCAATTCCCACTGCATAGCCACACCTGATAACTGCAGTGCTGGACACAGAGTGTTCCTGACACGGAACTGCCTCCCTGATTAAGTTCCTCATATCCTCCCCACCTCCTCAGATGTGAACTGGCACTGACTGGACAGCAAACACCATTTAAATCCCTGATTTACTGAAAAACAATTAATAAAATTCTTAACCAAGGCTTGCAGCCACAGCAGGGAAAATTAAGATACAAAAAGACAATGTGGGATCAAAGAAATACCCAGCTTTAGGAAGGACACTACCTGGACTTCCTATCTCTCTGAAATTCATTCCAAAGTTTTTAGAATTCATTTTCCCCCACTGGGGCAGCAACCAACAACAGAACTGGAAAACTTCTGCTGGATCTCCCTTTCGAACCCGCTGGCTTCTTCAGAACGAACACCCTGATGACTAAATTGCTTAAGAATCTCAAAAAAAGCACCCACCTGATGAATTTGGAGAGGTCAGGGTCATAGAGGCTCATCAGCAGCTCTGCATCTTCCCCAATGTTGCAGACAAAGTTCTTGAAGTTCACATAGAGGCTGTAAGTGTGTGTGGAGTTGAATATTGGCTGCCCCCGGAGGTCCAAACTCTGCTGAAGGGACTGTAAAGAATTTCACATTTTCCATTAAATTTTATATTTCTGTTACAAACACAGGAGAATTTAGTTCTGCTGCCAAGGGAGCACAGCCTTAAGGGGAATATAAAAACACAGTGACTGAAGAGGGAAAACCAGAGGTACCTTCTCCTCCTGGATCCTCTCATCAATCCTCTTGGATGCAGTTTCATGGGCCTTGAAGAGGGAGATTGTGCTGGTCTCATCTGGGTCTAGGATGTTCCCGTTGTCATCTCGGACTACCAGGTCCAGACCCAGGATCCTGGACAGCCCCAGGAGACAAAAAAATGCTAGAATGTGGGAGCAGCAAAGATCATATCACTGCCTGTGCTCAACATCCCACTCCTTGGAATAACCTCACTCACTGCTGGTTTTCCTGCCTTAAAAAACCTTCTCTCCCATTTTCCCATTCAAGGGAGAAGGAATTAGTCAGGTAACTCAATCCTGGGTTGACATTTCCCTTATTCCTGCCTAAATGGCTTTCCTTCAAAGGTGGATGAATATCTACCAAGCTCATGGATTGCAGCTGATTGTTATTCTCTCCCACAGGCTTCTTAATTCACTTATTGGACCTCAATCGCAGCTGACAGGCAGAAAAATGAGTCCTGGAGACTGCAAACCACTGAGGGCTGGAGTGTCTGTGGAATCCTGCCCTCAGCTGCTGATAAAGCAGAGCATTTCCCCACCAGCATCCAAATCCAGGCACAAGCTCTGCTCCAACGGAAAGGCCGCCCCATGCCAGGATTTGTGCAGAATGAAGAGAGAATTCCTGCCAAGGCACAGAGATCTGTGGCACACTGAGAACCAACCTGCCAGGTGGCCATGTTGTCACGGGGACTCAAAGCTGCCATTTCACCCCTTCCAAGGAAAAATTTAAGCCTAAGTCAGGGCCTGGTTTTGCACTAAGAGCCTTCCTGGGGGTTTGGGAGCCTCCCCTGCCCTCCAGGCGGAGTTTGGAGCTCACCTGTTGCCATAGTCAATCTTGGCAGTGACTTTTTTCTTGAGCTCAGCCAGTTCATCCTTGGGCAAGGTCCCGGAGAGGATTTGGGATCTCCACTCTATCAGGCTGTAGGTAAGCTGCTGGACATGCCTGAACTGTGTGGTTTTGCTGTTCTGAGGCAAAAAAAGGAAAAAAAAAAAAAAGGGCAATTTTAATCAAGGAAAACCTGGAAACCTTAGCTCTGCAACCCCTCTGAAATGTGTGCAACTGCAGAACCACACCAGTTTTATTTAACTAAAAATACCCGGCACTCTGTGATACCACAAGAGCCATGCAGTAAATTTTGCAGCACTTGGCACTGCGAAGGTTTAAATGCCTTTAAGATCTTTAAGTGTCTTTAAGGGCTTTACCTTTCCCTGGGACATTATTTCAGAAAAACCTCACCTGCTAAAAATAAACCTCTGGTGCTTTCCAGCATTTCCAGATTGTTCTGATGGAGGCTTTTTATGAAAGGGACAGAGAAACTATCTTAACAACTAAAGGAGGACACTGAACAAGACATCAAAACCTGCCTGGTGACAAGTCCCCTCCTGCCATTCCTTCTGTTATCATCTCTAATTAATGCAAACACTTCCCACAACCTTTGCTGCTTCCACCTTCATAAAACCAGTCCCATCCCCACACCTTGCTCCTGCGGCTCCCAGCCTGTAATTACACATGGATACGTGGCAGCCCACCCTGTTTGTGCACTTAGATAAGTAAATTCGCTTTTCAAAGTGCCAGGGAAGACATTTAAACCATGGAAAAGAGAGCCCAGGCCTCACTCTCCCTCTGCCACCACAATGGGGCAGCTCCTGGGAGGATTCCAACTCTTCTCACAGGGAAGTGCCACAGATCTGGAGCCACTGGGACAGGGATTGAGTTATTCAGCTCCAAAGGAAGAATGTAAACTGAATTCAGGGCCTGGTTTTGCATTAAGAGCTTTTCCTGGCGTTTGAGAGCCCCAGGATGTTTGGGTCACATTTTCCCCACTGGGACCAGAGCTGTTAATGGTGAGCTACAAAACCCCCCTGCTCCCACACAGCACAAAAAGAACCTAAATGCAATTATTTCCTCATCCTCATCTCTGCAATGAACAGCAATGATATCAACTACTCCTATTTCCCTCCGATTTAAAGGTATGAAAATCCTCCCTTTGATCTGGGTGAACACCAATGTACTGGCAGGGGCTACTTGAGTTTTCAGCTCTATAGAAAGGATATTTGAGATATATTTAATAAATACAGAAAAAACATGTTCTTGTGTAAAAAGTTTGCAAAGAAGAGGCAATTTGTGGGAATTTTCAGAGCAGACCTCAATTTGACCTGAGTTATCTCCACAGCTAATTCCTATCACAGCAACCAATTAAAAACTCTCCCCATTTTTATATTTATTTTGCAGTGGTGATAAAGCCACAGCTACAATGAAACCCACATAAATTAAAGAAGTGAAATTAAATGCTGCCAAAATAAAAAAATCCCCTCGTGTTTTCTTTTTCTCCTCAAATGCCTCCCTTCCTCCCTTAGCTTTTTAAAAAATTCTTTTAATACGTACTGCAGGGAAAATAAAATAAACCCAAATCCATTTTAAACCACAACATATTCCAAAACTATTTTAAGACTTATAGTGGTTAAGCACAGGAACATGAAAGATTTCTGCTCGTTAAAAAAGCAGATTCTGAGGCTGGGATCTGAAAGTTATTCAGGAATAAAAAATGCTGGGAACAAAACTCTCTTTTCACACAGTAATACCATCACGTAGAGCTTCTCATTAAATTGAGAGGGTGGAACAAATTCTTGTGGTTTCGTGGCACACAAACACAACGTATTTGTGGCCTGGTGAAATTTCCAATAGGAAAACTTGCTCTGGGTGATTGGAGCTCATTTAAACTCACTCCCTCTTCTTAATTAAAGCACTGGAGCACATTTTGTGCAGGCTGAACTCGCTACTGCTCAGAGAAAAATCAAGTTTGACTCTTTAATGTGCCTTTAAAAGAAAACTACTCACTGTGGATTCATTTCTTTGAGCAAGAAGCACCCACTGCAGGACAACCCTCAAATCCCTGCAGTGCCTTGGCTTGCCTCACTGCTGAGGTGACTATTCCTGTGCTCAGGGATTTAGGGCATGAGAGCTCCTTCCCCACCCTACTGAGAGCTCCAGACATGGGAGCAGCCAGGAAATTCCTTCTGGGGGGCAGCTCCTGCTCTGGGACACGGACAGGACCTGGGGGATGGCTGGAGCTGTGGCACAGAGGCTCAGGTTGGATTTTGGGAAAGGTTCTTCCCCCAGTGGGTGCTGGCACTGCCCAGGCTGCTCAGGGAATGGGCACAGAGGCTGCCAAAGCTCCAGGGATGCCCAGAATGGGATTTTGGGGTGTATGTGTAGGGTTGGATCAGTGATCCCTCCCAGCTCAGGACATTCCATGATGTGGTTTTTGACAAGTGCCATCTCACCCCACAGCACATCCCTGATTCTTCCCCTTTGCCTGCTTCCTGTTTGGGCCAGGGATGCTCTGGGTGGGCTCAGCAGCTCATGGGACTCCTGCAGCAATTCCAGCACAGCAGAGCTCCCCCCTGCCCAAAGCTGTGTCCAAACTCCACAGTTTTGTGCCCAGCTGGCTTTTCCTGCCCTCACACAGGCAGGAAAAAGGGGCCTGGATTTCCCAGGGGAGCTGTGACTGACAGCCAGCCATGGCACGGTGACAGCGTGAGCTGTGCCCCAGGGCAGTGTCACCCCAGCTCTGGGAGCTATGGGAGCCCCATTCTGCACCAGCCAGAGCACCCTGCAGAGCCCAGCTCAGCTCCTGGGGCACAGGCACCAGCCCCTGAGGAGAACTCACCACGTACAGCTTGTGCCAGATCACCCCCCACTCCCGCAGCGTGGACGTGAGCTCCTGGCCCAGCGGCAGCTCGCTGGGAATCACTGTTTCGTGCTGCCTGCAGAGAGAGCATGGAGGAAATCAGAGAAAGGTTTCACTCTCAGGGTTAAAACTGAATGGAAAACACCCCTTTCTGATAAATATATAAATGGAAGTTCCAGAGGGGCTGGTTTTCACACAATTCCCTCGCACGTGATGTCAAGACCCTTAAGCTGTTCTCAACACACACATCCACATCCAGCATCCATTTTTAATGCAAAATGCTTCAAACTCCTTTCACTCCTCTTATTCCCAGTGGATCCATTCCAAACCCAGGATAAAGAGACAGAAATTAAGTTTGGAAGAATCCCTGCTTGCAATGGTAACTGTCACTTGAAAATAAGAGTTTTAAAAAAAGTGTTTTATAAAGTTCTTTCCTTTCCTCGCTGTTTTGCTCTCACTTAACGAGCACAGACCCAGCATGAGGAATCCAACAAGGAGTCATTTCCTCCAGTGTTTTCCAAGACAGGAAGGAATCCACGCTCCTGCTGGGCCCGTGGCTGCCAGCAGGAATCTGTTACAACTTGCAGGAGTCCCCAGAGGATGCACTGACCCTCCCCACTACTGACCTGTGCAGCAGAGCTCCCTTAATTCTGCAAATCATCTCCTGCTGCCCCTGCTCCCCACTTTGTCAGTGCTCTAAGAGTGGAATTATGCAGTGCTAGTCCAGCACAGGAGGTACACCCTGGGTTTGTGACAACCACAGCTGCATAAATTGGTTATTTTTGGGTTTAAATGGAATGAAATTCCCTGGGTTTCACTGCCAAAGAAATGCCAACCTACCCCCGGTCCTTCACGATGGCCTCTTTTAAATGGATGTAGGTTTCTGGGAAAATGCCCTAAAAATATAGAGAGAAATTAAATAAATCAATCCTACTGTGGGATAGGAAGTGACAAGAAGATTATTTAACAAAAAGCAGGGGAAAGGAGTAAGAAATGTCACAGCATGAGAGAAAAAAAGCAGAGGGAGGAGCAGCAGGTTCCGTATTGGCAACTCAAGAGAAGCTGATTCCTTGTTTTACTCCAATGACCCTCATCTTCCTGCAGGAAATGCTGGAAATTCCTGAAAATTATCAGTCACTGCCATGAAATATTCCTGGAGTCCTCTGTCAGGCTACCCAGTGCTCCCTAGAAAAACTCCCACCACCAGCATCCACAGAAATGCCCAAATTTTTGTTGTTACAGAGAAACCTTCAGGAAATGCTGTAATCCTTTTCTGTTCCCTTTTCTCCCCTCTTTACCCCTAGAACCAGAGGCTGTGGGGGATGTTACCACATGAGAGGAGCCAACATTCCTGGGGGAACCCAGATTTCCAGGCAGCTTCCAGCCCAAGCTCCAGCAGCTTGGCTGAAGGCCAGGGATGTGTACTCTCTGGAATATTTTCCAGTCAAAACACTGATATTCCCATTGAACAGAATCATGCTGGATGTGCACAGCTCCCAAATCATCACAATAAAGCAATAAAGTCATGTATGGAGATGGGAACAGATAATTTGGGAAGTTCCAACTGCATTCCTCATACTTCCAGCGGAGGAATACCCAACACACAACTCTGGACTTTCTGCTCCAGGTCACTGATTTCTGTCACTGAGGACAGGACACTATGGCCAGGAGTCCTGTCTGATGTTAAGATAAGAAAAACAGGAGTTTTCAGCACCAGACAGGGTCTGGCAAGGTGTGAAATTAAAATGAGAGTCACCCAAAAGTGAGGTCGTACCTTCTTGGATTTATTTCGGAGTGTGTATCCTCGGTACCAGCCTAGCAAAGCAAACACAGATATTTACATTTAATTATTTCCTGCTCACGGCAATTAAATACAAATTGTAATCCTCACCACCTTTCTACAACACCAATTTATTGATCTCCTCATTTGGGATCCACCCTTGGGAAGACACTTCTGTTTTTAGGAGCTGAGTTCCCTGTGCTGGTACAAATCCTGTTTTATCAATCTTACCTTGGTAAGACCTCAAAATTGGGTGATAGAAGCAATAATTGTGCTGCCCAGGCCTCAGGAACAAAAGTCTCTGAGAGAACATTTCTCCTTGCTTCAGCAGCTGGGGTTTAACCAGGATTTCCATGGAATGGGCTGGCTTGGGAGGGACATTAAAGCCCATCCAAGGCGATTATGTCCAGCTGAGTGGCAGCATCAAGAAGGCAAAGGGGTTTAAGGGAATAATCAGGCAAAGGAGAGAGGAGGCTGGTTTCTTTGGGTTTGTTTTCAAATTTTTTTTGGTGTTTTTATTGTTGCTCCCCCCTCCATATTCCTATATTTATCAAAGAAAGTTCCATAAAGAACCATAGATCTGGCACTCCGCAACCATAAATTAGAGCTTAGAATGGTTTCATTTGCATTTTATTGAGGATTTTTATGTGCATGTGGTTGTATTTCCACTCATTTATTTTCTGAAGTGCAGTTTTGTGCCCTTCCTCCAGCAATGGGGAGGTACCTCCACCTCAAAAACTCCAAAATTACAGCAATAAGTTTGGAGAAAAGAAGAAACTCCATTTTTTTCTACAGGAGGAAAACAAGATTATCCATTGCTCATGGAGCCATGGATGAGGTCCTGGATTAGGGATGAGAAGATTTAGGTTCTATTTCTATCTAAGTTGTCATTAATTGAAGGGGAAAGCACAAATTACTCAGGGTGGGAGACAGAGTTCATGGAATTTAGGATCCCACATTCAGCCCTTCGACAGCACAACTTCCTCCTGTTTCAAAGGGCCCCTTGGCCTTCCCCCATTCCTGTAAAATATTTTGCAATCATTGCATAAAAACATGTTGGGCCTGATTGTGCAAAGCTGTTTCTGCAAGCACCTCATGCAACTTCTGTTGGAATTCTGTTCCCGCTTTCAACAACTTTATCCATCACTTTAACAGCAACATCAATCTTTGGGCAGTGGTCAATCAATGACATGATTTCTCCTTAAAAAAAAACAAAATCTGCTTAAATCTTCAGAGGAATGAGAGACTGTTTAAGTGCTTGAGTGTTTTCCCCAAGCAGAGATGGGCTAAAAATGGAGAAAGGTTTTGCAGTTGATGATGACATGGAAAATTTCAGCTGCTCCAACACTCAAACTGAAATCTCAGGGAAAACAAAAAAAATAAGCAAACTTGCAAATAAATGGCTAAAAGTTTGGGGTTGCTGCTTTGTTGGGGTTTTTTAATGGATCAGGTCCTCAATTTTACCCTTCATTAAGTGGATTTTGTGCAGTATGGAAGAGAAAAATTTAAGGACAATACTCCAGAGATGATAAAGTTCTCCCTGGTGATGCAAGGCCAGATCACGTGCAGGACCACAGGGTTGCTGTTCCTCCTCCTGCAGGACCCTGTCCTGTCCCACAGCACTCAGGGCATTGCTTCACCTTCCACAGGGGGGACTGAAACCAGGGACAAATTCAATGTAAACTTCTTTCCAGCGGGAGCAGAACCTGCCAGGGGTCAAGGTATATGAGGACATACTCCATCCACTCCCAGCCTGGCTTTTCCCACAGCTGCCCTGAAACACCACAATTTACAAGAATAATGATAAATCCTGCAGATTAGGAGAGATTCCCCTCAAATTCAAAGTGTTCTCCCAGCTCCCTGCTCAAGGACAGACTCCCTGCACTGGAGCAGCCTCCAAAGTTCTGGAGGCAGCAAGTTTCCCTCTTTTCCTTGGATTCTGGAGCACATGCAGAGTGCCGAACCCCAGCAGGCAGGAGGAGCACACACTGCGCTCTTCTTATCAGGGGAAGGAGAAATCTTTGTACAAAAAGCTCGTGCCCTTCTGCAGGCAGAGAGAGGAGGGGAAAATAAAACCTTGCTATGAAGTGTGGGACCTGAACTGACAGCCCTGGGCCCTGCAGAGGCTTTGGCTGTATTTGTTTAAAAGGGAAATGGATCTAAGAAAAGAGATGTGAGAGCTCTCAGGTGTCCTACACAGATTGTTCCTGGCACAGAGAAGCATCCCCGGGTTCCCATCCCTGTCCAAGGCCAGGTTGGAGCAACCTGGGTAGTGGAAGGGTGTCCGTGCCCATGGCAGGGGTGGGACAGGACGATTTTAATGTCCCTTCCAATCCAAACCGTTCCATGACTCCATGGACATCAGCTCGTACTGGGAATAGTGGAACCTTCAGCTCACACTGCTCAGCCTGTGGCTTCCCTCTGATCTCCTTCCCTATGTCCTCTGTCCAAGCTGGAGCTAAATTTCCAGTGGTGTCACCCTCTGATGAATCCCTGGCACAGGGGAGCTGCAGGTCAGAAAAATTAATCAATCATCCCGTGTGTGATCCCAGGTGCGATCCCAGGTGTGATCCCCAGGTGTGATCCCCAGGTGCGATCCCAGGTGTGATCCCCAGGTGCGATCCCAGGTGCGATCCCAGGTGCGATCCCAGGTGTGATCCCAGGTGTGATCCCCAGGTGTGATCCCAGGTGCGATCCCAGGTGCGATCCCAGGTGTGATCCCAGGTGTGATCCCCAGGTGTGATCCCAGGTGTGATCCCAGGTGCGATCCCAGGTGCGATCCCCGGTGCGATCCCAGGTGTGATCCCCAGGTGTGATCCCCAGGTGTGATCCCAGGTGTGATCCCCTCGGAATCTTCTCAGGTGCTCTCATGTCCACCCCAACTGCACCAGCCCAACTGGGGCTTGGAAAACAAGAGGCAAAGCATGCTCAGAGCCTCGCCCCCAACTTGGGTGGGATTCTGGGGGGTCTGTGCAGGGCAAGGGGTTGCACTGGCTGATCCCTATGGGTCCCTTTCAGGATATTTTGTGATTCCAGCCTCTGCAAGAGGCCTCTGGTCAGCAGCAGCAGCACAACCGAGCAGGAATTTTGGGATTTAAAGAAGTTTCCTGGCACTGCAAGGAAGTGCAGGAGCAGCACCTGACTGCAGGGACTTCCCGAGGGTTTGGGAGCCACCTCAGGAGAGGTTTGTGCAGCCCAGAGCTGCCCCAAAGAACACCCAAAATTCCCTTTATTGCCTCTGCCTGCCCAAAATTCCCTTTATTGCCTCTGCCTGCCCCGCAGCAGCTCAGCTCCACCAGGCTTGTGCCTCCAGCCCTGGGAGCAGATAACATTTACAGCAAATCCCACCACAAGTCCCGGGATCCCTGCAGAGCCAAAATCCCAGAGCACAAAGAGCTTCCATGTGTGACACCTGGCTGAGGAACCCGCTGCTGCTGCTGCCTGGAAACAGCGGGAAAAGCAGGAATGTTCTGGATCTCCAGGAAGCAACAGCCCTGGGGACGTTGTGGGAACTCGTGGGGTGAGACCCTGAGCATCCTGAGCCGGGCAATGACAGCGAGATGCTCCTGGGGCTGCTACCTCTACATGAGAGCCTCTGGACAACCCCAAAACTCCCCTGAATTCCCTAAGGAATGTCACTGACAGCCTAAGGAAAGCCCTTTGCTATGGTAAGGTAAGGTAAGGTAAGGTGACCCAAAAATGACTCCACAGGGCATCTCCCAGCCCCAAAAAATGCCTTCACAGGGCTTCCTTTTCCCAACCCCAATTATTTTATAGGGGATTTCTCAACCCTCAAAAAATGATTTCACAAGGTTTGTCCCAACCCCCAAAAAAATTTTTCACAAGGCATATCCCAACCCCATCCACCAAAAATGACTTCATGGGGAATCTCCCAACCCCAAAAATGACTCCACAGGGTATCTCCAGCCTATCCTCCCACAGAGCCCCCGCCCTGGTTCCATGGAAACTTTTCCTAAGTCGAGGCTTGTGTGTCCAGATAAGAGCAGTGATTAGAGGAACAAAACCCGTTTTTATCAGCAGGCAGCATTAGCATGAGAAGGAGCAGAAAAGGCCTCTTGTGAGAACATTTATCCTCAAAAACAGACCCACAGAGAGCTGGGAACACAGCTGAGAGTTGATATCCCAAAAAAGAGATTTGGGAAGACACGAGAAGCTCCTCCCAGGCAGGCAGAATATCAGAATTGGGAGGGTTTGAGGTGAATTGATGGGAAATTAGACCAGACCCACAGTAGAATCACCATCTCTGCATCTTCTGTGCACTCACAACTGTTTGGCTCAATTTCTGGCTGCTCTTTCTGCGAAAAGGGATTTTTTTGTTGCCCTGCAGGAATTCTGAGGTGCCTCAGCCACAGATTTCTGTTCCCCACTGGTGGCTCAAAGAAAGAGAACAATCATTTTCCTCTTCACACATGAAAACATTCACCCAAACTATTCACAGGCAATTTTCTCCTGACAAAGCTCCAAACTGGAAGATTTCAGGCCAAAAATAAAAATAATAATAAAAAAAGAAGGATGTAATTTATGTACTCATTCCCTATTCCTCTCTCTGTCAAGATGATTACAAGAAATAGGGGATCAACAATATTTAAAAAAAATAAAAATGGGGAGAAATAAGTAAATCCTCCCCACATTTTGGGAAGTACAAGATGCCTCCTCTTCCCGAGGGAGTTTTCCTCCCTCTTCCCTGTGTCTTTTTGCAGAACCATGTCATAAATCAGTGATTTCCACAGGAATATTTCCCTTTACCCCCTCTCTCCCCATCACAGTGGGATAAAAACAGGACAGGATTTCCAGGATTGGGAGCTGCTCCCAATCCAGAGGATGGAAAGGGAACAATGGGCCAAGAACAAATTGCTAAAGGAGCCGCTCCCTAATTCTGGGCATGGAATCTTCCTTCAAATTGATGCTGCTTGTGAAAGTAATTGGATTTGTATTTTACCTTTAAGTTTTGGAAAGGGAAGCAGTGACCTGAGCATTCCTTAAAGTGATTAAATGGCTCTGTTCCAGTCTTAATATTGAAAGCTTTGTCAAAGAGTCAAATTTGATAGGGAGGTCCGAAACACTCAAGTGTAATTTTCATCTTTAAAATAAGAATTTTGTTTTCTTTGTGGTTTGCATTAAGGTATTATGAAAAATGTCCCAGTGAAGGACTGGGATAAACAGCCTAAAAAGGGCATGGAAGCTCCATAACTGGAGCATTTTAAGAACATTTCATGCCAGTTTGTGATACTACAACTGAAAACAACATAAATTATGAACAAATCGGCCCTTCCCTCTGCTTTTTTGTCATCCACTCAGATCAAAAAGAAATTCAGGTTAAAAGATAGGGTTTTTTTTTTTTAAATTATTATTCTTATTTTCCAGCAGGATCAGCTCATCCCATGATCACAGAGGCCTGGCCTGGACCAAAGAGGAGCCAAAGCAAAGAGGTGTGGGTGAAAACAGCAGCAAACAGCCAGAATTAAACATTTCTTTCTCCTTCAGTGCTGCCTTGAGAATACTGGTGAAACCTTACTTTGATAAACACTGCCTGGAACAGCACAGAGATGAGAAATCCTCTGTACTTCTGCATTTTCAACACTATTTTAAAAGTTAAGGGGCTACAGCAACCACTACACACCAGATTTGTGCTTTGGGGCGTAACAGAAGTTGAAAATACCGACCTAAAATTTGAAAAAACAATCTTGATTTGTTCCTATTTCCCTTTGAACCCCCCTGTGAGCTGCACCTACCTTCGTACATCTCCAGGATGTGAACAGTGTCCCCCACCTGCAGGGACAGCTCCACGTCCTGCGCAGCCTCGTAGTTGTAGATGGCTGAAAAACGGGGAGAGAAAGGGAACAAACAGAGCCATGAGGGGATCAGGCTTGGGAATGGGCTCTCCAAAGGCAGGGAGGATTTAGGAAAAAGGAATAAAGCCATTAAGTCACCCTGGGTATGGAATTCACTGGGAAAGGCCATCATATATTAATTTCCAGATTTTATCGTGAAGAAATATTATTAACAGATGACAAAGTGGGGTTTTACCTTCCAGACAGGCCTGTGACACCTTCTGGAGGAGCTGCACATTCCCACTTGGGCAAAAACCTGCCCACAGAGGGTAGAGGTTCCATAATTGGCATTTTTTAGTCTTTCGCAGGAGTAACTCCAGCATCAGACAACATCAGAAATGGGATAATAAAAACCACCCCTATTCCAGACTAATCCACACCCATATCCAAACCAAATCATACTTATTTCCTGCTAAAGGCTCTGCCCACCAAGAACCAATTTTAGCACCAAAACTTAGGGATTCTGTACAAATTTAATCCCTCCCAAAGGCAAAGTTAAGCTGAATGCTTATGGGATTTCAAGGGGGAATAGGATTAAGTGCAGGAGGCCACACTCCTGGTGTGCCTTTTCCCTGAGACTTGCTGGAGCTTCCCTGGGCAGAGCAGAGCCTGCCCTGGGAGCAGATGAGAAAGTTTAAATTGAATTTGCTTTCAAACTGAGTAAAAATACATCAAATCAGTGAAATGCTTTGCTGTGGTTAAAGGAATTCATCAGCAAAGTCACAGCAGACCAAGGCCAGACCACCTGATTTATTTAAAATACTGATTTAAGGACTGATCACATCCTAAATACAGCAATTAAATCTTCCCAGACACAAAATTCCCATATTTATGTATCCCTGAGCAAATCCACTGGTTAATAACCACATTTGTTCCTAAGAAAACAAAAAAAAATCATTTTTCAGAGAGGAATTCTTGAAACTACCCAAAGTTTGTGTTTGAGGAGCTCTGGACTGGAAATAAAATCAATCAATAAAAATCGGAGATCTTCTGCCAGGAAATTCCTATGAAATGCCTCCCATTCCTGTCGGGATGAGGTGCTCTGCCTCCTGGCTGGGCTCCAGCACAGCCTGGGGGTTTCACCACCGGAAATTCTCTCCAAATACTGAAGCTATAAATATCCCAGGCTGAGGATGTGAATCCCCACAGGATCCCTGATCCCAAGCAGGGACATCTTCCTGTGCTGCAGGGCAAGGTTTGCTCCCAGGGAAGCTCCATTTGCTTCGTGCCACAGACACACAGATGCACTAAATCCATGATTTCCACAGGATTACAGGAATTTCACTGGATTTCTGCTCCTAAAAGCTGCTTCCACACCCAGTTTCCTCTCCTTCCCCACAAAGGGGCTGTAAATCAGGATTGTAAAGCTGGCTGGTGAGCTGGGTGTGCGGCTCAGACACCTGAAAGACCCCAGGGCCGGCCCAGAAGTAAAAATTCCATTCACATTCTAACAGAAACATCTGGATAATGTTCGTGGCCAAAACTGAACGTGAAGTGTGAAAGGGTCTGGGTTAGGAGGGGATTTAATTCCATCAGTGCCACCCCTGCCATGCCCAGGGACACCTCCCACTGGCCCAGATTATCCCACCTTGGCCTTGGACACTTCCAGGGATCCAGGGGCAGCCACAGCTGCTCTGGGAATTCCATCCCAGCCAAGAATTCCTTCCCAATATCCCATTTGACAGTGGGAGCCATTCCCTGTGTCCTGTCCCTTCATCCCTTGTCCCCAAGTCCCTCTCCAGCTCTCCTGGAGCCCCTTCAGGCCCTGCAAGGAGCTCTCCCTGAAGCTTTCCCTTCTCCAGGTGAACACTCCCAGCTCCCTCAGAATCCAGAGGGGCTCCAGCCCTGGAGCATCCCCGCGCTCCCCTCTGGCCAGGTCCCTGAGGTGCTGCAGGGCTCTCACACCACCCAGGGATTCCCACACACAACTCCCACACGCCCCGCATTTTTCTGGGACAATCACTCATTATACGAATACCAGGCTGCATTTTTCCCATAAATTGCTGCCCAGGGAAAGGTGGGTGGACATAGGCCCAGCCTTTCTGCTGGGAACACAGAGTTAATTCAGCCCAATGAGCACCAGGAAGAAGCAGCCATTCCGTTCCCCTTCCTAAAGGTCACAGCAGCCACAAGACAGAACCAACTCCCCTTCCCTTCCCTGCTCCACCAGGCAGGTTTCACATCCCAACGTGCAGCATTTACAACGTGGAGGAACTCCCACATGAAAAAAAAACCCACAAAAAACAACAACAAAAGTCAATTTTATCCTTCCTTGCCTTCCCAGACTGAACTAAGACAGAATAGAGGGTCACTGTCTGAAACCTCCTCCCTCACAGTTGTTACAAGATTATAAAAGACAAATTACTGGCATATTTTCCCTGGGAGCTTTGCTGGTTGTAAGTGACGTTTCCTGCTGCTGGAAGTCAGAGCTGTCCCCATCCCATCCCATCTGCAGGGATTTGTGCTGCTGAGCCCCCTCCATCACCCCTCTTGGACTTGAAAGGAAAAGGAAGCTTCACATCACAAACATGGGCATGGCATGGAAAAATAAAACCCCTTCACTTAAATCCTGACAGAGCAGCAAGAAAGAAAGAAAGAAGGAAAAATAATACAGAGACTTTTGTATTCAAATTTGCAGCAATATCTGAAGTTAAGTCTTTTTGCTCCAAGCTAAACTTCAGCTCTGATTTTGTCCTTTGAAATTCACTTCAGAGTGTTGATCCTGCTCCTTTTATCAGCCCGGATGAAAAGCAGCGCTGAAATTGAGGAAATTTAACCCAAATAAAGAGGTGGAAAACACGAGCCTGGGTTTGTTTAAAGATCATTTCTTCAAGCACAACTGGAGGCAATGTCTTGTTGCATTTGGTTTAGTGCTTCAGTTCAGTTAAAAGGTGAGGAATGTGTTTTCCAAGCGCACACAGCCTATGGAATCCATCAGGATTGGAAAGGGCAGCAGATAATTCCAGAAGCAGTCGATTTTATGGCACAGCCAGGGCCAGAAGGTGAAGATAAGCAGCAATTTTCGTGCTCCAGGGCAGAGGGTGATTGCTCAGAGGGGCTGGAGGAGGAACTCTGAGGCACAACCTTCGGGGATGCTCTGCCCCAAAACTGCCCCACAGGCAGGGACTGCATGGGTGACAAAGGGCCAGCTGGCAGAGCCTGGGCTCTCCAGGGCTCAGAGGGGACAGGTGTGGCACTGTCACTGCCCCGGGACACCAGGCCAGCCCCAGGACACATTCCCAAGCCCCAGGACACACTCCTGAGCCACGGAATGCCGCCAGTGGCACCCGCGCACGGGGCCTCAGTGTCATGCCTGGGGCACAACACAAGGAGTGCAGCTCTAGCTCCAGCAAAAATCCCCAAAATGCATTTTAAAACCCACAAGTAAAACTTTTAGATGCACTTTAAAACCCACGAGTAAAACTTTTAGATGCACTTTAAAGCAAAGCTCTGCTCTGGGCAAGAGCGCAGCCGCAGTTTGCAAGAGGTGCGTGGGCCTCTCACAGAGCCTGAGCTGGGGGTCAGTGCAACCCGGGACAGACAGGGAATTTTCAGGGAGAATGGCTTCCAACCGGCAGGGAGGAGGCTTAGATGGAATATTGGGAAGGAATTCCTCCCTATGAGGGTGGTCTGGAATTCTCAGAGAATTTGTGGTTGCCCTGTCCTTGGAAGTGTCCAAGGCCAGGATGGAGCAGCCTGGGATAGGCCATGGCAGGGGTGGGATGGGATGAGCTGTTAAATCTCTTCCAAACCAACCAATTCCATGATTCCACCTTTCTTTTAATTCCTAGACTCATTTTCCCCATAGATTAACTCCTTTTCAAGACTAGCTCTAAAGGCCACGCTGAGCTAAAACACCTCAAAATGAAAAGAGAATGAAGCAGGAACTGTCCCACACAAATTCTGTGTAATTCAAATCAAAAGGAAATGGAATCTTTCCCTCCGTGAGTGCACATGAAATGTGGATTATTGGCCTGGGAAACAGAGCCCCTGCAAGATCCATTATCTCTGAGCTGGCTCTGGACCCCCTCTGCCCCACCCACCACAACCCCTCTAAATGCCACATCCTGCTCCCACTGCCCTCCCATCCGAGAACTGAGGCTGCTCCCCAGAACAAAGAATCCCTTTCAGGGCTCTGCAGGAACCCAACTCATTCCATCCCTCAGCCCCACAGCATGGAACCAGAGAGATTTGACTGTAGAACTCAGGAATGGCCTTTCTGCAGGACAGCCCTGCTTGGAGGAGCCTGGGATGGTCCCCGGTGCCAAGATCCAGCGAAAAAGACAGTGGCTTTATTTAAAAAACAAGGAACTGCCCAAGGAACTAATTCTTCAGAAGAACAAAGTCTTTTTGATGTTTGGAGCAAAACTATTCTGGTAACTTCCCAGGAATTTGTGTCTGACAAACTGAGAATGGCATAATTAAGATTTAGATGTCAGACTACTTCTTCTGCTTCAGAAGAAGAAAAAAAAAAAAGTAATTCATGGTTTAACACTGGGCATTTAGTCACTGTTATGAAAAAAAGAGATAATATCCGTATTTTCATGTCTGCAAGATCCCTGTTAGTCACCTTCCCCTCAAACATTTGTTGCAAAGTGTTTACACCACAGTATCTGCATAAAAATAAAGAATATTCTCTTCTCAGAGCATCTGAGCGGTACACAGGACACAGATACACCCTAAACACCCAGATTTGGGCTCCAGTATTAATTTCACCGCAGCACAAACTGTTTTGTCTCTGAGTGTGCTCAGGGTGGAAGGAGCCAAACTCTGGCTGCTCCCATGCTCTGACCCTTACAGACACTCTGTTTCATTTTCCACCCAAGGAATACTCACACACAAACCTTCTGCTGTGTCATTTTTTTCACTGTCCTCTCCATTTCCTTTATTATTTTCACTCCAAAGGGCCCTTGGGGGTTTTAAGCTCAGATAAGGAATTAATCTACATGAGCTGTCTCAGCTCCTTTCTGGAGTAAGGAGTGCTGTGAGCCAGAGGAGAAATAAATCAACGCTGCCAGTGAAGAGCCAACCTGCTCCTGAATTTACAGCACCCAACCAGATCTAGGCTGTGATTTCAGAAAAAAAAAAAAAAAAGCCAACCAAAATACCCAGACCTGCAATTCCAGTCCCCTTGGAACACCAGGAAATGTTCCCCTCTGCAGAGGCACAGCTGGAAAAACAGCCTAGCCTCTCTTCATTCACACTTCTGTAAATTTTACCAGGTTTGATGCATCTGTTTATGGTGCTCCCCAAGGTTTTGCCAGGAAGGGTTGGGCCAGATGATCCTTGAGGTCTCTTCCCATCTGATATTCCCTGATCCTGCAATTCCTCAGGCTGTGGTTGGGGGGAACGCCCAGCTTTTGCTCCCAGTGCACCCCAGTGAGAGCAGCACCTCCCTGGCAGTGTCCAAACACCAAAAGGGCAGATAAATAATGAAGCTCAGCCTAAGCATCCAACACTTTTTAAGAATGCAGAGTGTTCCAAGTCTGGTAATCCCTGCCAGGGATCCTGTCAGGGTTAAAGGCGCTGATGTTACTGCTCCTCCAAGCCCTGCAGTTTTGTTCTGCCTCTTTGGGATCCCAGCACCAACACCCAGACCGAAGGATCAGTATTCTCCCAAAAATACATTAAAACATTTAAATTAATCACCCTGACCCCATGAAATTGTTCCAACATGACCACAGAATAAACAGTTTTGCCAGTGGTTTTCTAGGGAGCAGAAACTGGTTTATTGCTGAGCCCAGCCTGCTGGCATCACTGCAATTCAACACACCTCAAATATTACGGTTTCCCTTTGTTCCTTTGGACTACGAGACTTGGGAGAACACAAAGCCATTCTTGGGGCTGTGCCTTCCACAAGAAGGGCTTTATACCCCACACTACTGTGGCACTAATTCTGATTTACTAACTACACACCCCTACTAGGGCTCCCAAATCCAATTCCACAAAAGCAACCTCTGATTTTATTCCCATTTTTACAGCCTGTGAAGATGCAGTGTTTGTTTACAACACCCACACAACTGCAACTGGATTTTACCAAGTCTGTCTGTAATTACCTTTTCTCCTCCAAGCTAGAAGTGCAATTTGTGCTTGCGTACTTTAAGTACAAAAAAATTATTTTTCCAATGAAATTTTCAGGCAAATTTCTAAAAGCAAGACCCCACCACTCCATAAATTGGACTGCTCAGCTCGTTTCCAACTTTAAAGCATGTGGCACTTTCAAAAGAATTAATTGAATTTGCCACTGGCTTGAAATTACTGTCCCAGTTCTCACTGGGCAAAACATCAAAGCAGGAGTAGGAAAACTTGGAAATGCCCGTGCCTGAAGTGGAGAGCACTCCCAGCCTGAGCTCTGCTGTTTGCATGTTCCAGGGACAGGGAAGGGGCAGAGGTGAGGGGTTTCAGGAGTGAAACATTTGAGGACAGGGTCCAGCTGTGCTTGTGGGCTGAATCTCACCCTGAGCTCAAACTCCAGCGCTGTCCCTCGCTGGCATCACCACCAAAATCGCCACTGGGACCAGGCCAAAGCTGAGGGACTCCCTTTGCCAGCTGCCAGCAGAACCCACCCCGGTCACAGCTCAGAATTTGCAACAAGGGCTCCAACACCTTTCCCCTCCCAGACAGGGGCTCGGGGGGAGATGGAGCAGCTCTCCCTCAAATTGAGAGAACTCATAGCACGGCTCATTTGGAGAAATTTGGGATTCAGCGCTGAGGAAGTTTTAACTCTGCTGGGAAATACCTTTATGGAAGCTGGAGCTCTCTGGAGCTGGCTGGGGGAACACAAGGAGAATTTCTGACATGCAGAAGCATGGGATTTCAATTCTGCACCTCCAGTTCTGCTCACCCAAGGTGGATTTCGGGGCAGATTTACCTTTTCTGAATGGCCTGGGGCTCACTGACCCCATTCTGCAGAACAAACCCCATCAGAGAGCTGCACAGACAGACTGGTTCTCATTTCCACAGAAATGCCAATTCCAAGGCCACCTATCCCAGGTAACAAGAAATGGGGGAATAGGATTAAAATGAGGAGCCGGAAATCATGGCTGGGAATGGGGTGGGGGGGGTCTTACACTGAAAGCAAAAAGCCAAACAAGAATATCAATCCCTTTGTTGCCAAGAAAAGTGAAGAACAAACTGCTCCAAAATTTGCAGTAAGTTTTAATTAAACTGCCTGAGCTGCCGGGAGATGAAGAATTAACCACTGAAGCCTTCCCTGCTTTATTCCTTTACATCAAACTTGAAGCCCCCATGGCACTGTCAGAGCAGAATGGAAGTGCTGCAAGAATCACGTGAAATAAGCAAAAAAAATCAAAACTTAAAAATAACTTTTCCAGAACCAAGTGGCCACTACTTGCCCATGACATTCTGAGCCACTCTCAGAACTTTAGAGCTGAAACCATAAATGGTTTTACTGCCATGAAGGATCAAAGTTCCAGACTTCCCAAGAGCAGGAATCTCCATTGCACCTTAATGAACTTTTGGTTCAGACTCAGCACCTTCCAGGACGAGGGGCACTTGGATTGCACCAACACCTCCTAAAAATTCAGTGTCAGTGAGCAGAGAATCCTCTCCGCAGCACAAACACTGCTGGCTGTGTTCTATGACAAAGTGCCAGGCACCACCTGAACGAGGCTGCCACAGAACTGCTCCTTTAAGTGGTGCTTCCCCCTCTATCCCAGGGACATCTCCCTGGGAAGAACAGCCTGTACTGCACCAAAAAGACATTTTTATCATTTTAGCAACTGCTCCAGCTAAAACTCCGCAACATCATTGCTTTATGGAGGCACCCACAGACTGCCAGCCCAAAAAGCTGTTTAATAACTTGGGTTTATGGGCTGGTTTTATTAGCACAGGTTTGCTGGCAAAAGCACCCAAATCCATTGCAGGATTTCAGGCAGCAGCAGCTAAATAGACTCAAAACATCCTCTGAGCTCCAGCAGCAAGGGGGGGAAATGTGTTTATGGCTTTGGGCTGACATTTTTTAAGCCTGGCCATGGTCGTGTCTTTAATGTCATGGCAGAAATAGGACTCTTTTCTTCCTTAAAAGCAAGAGTTGAGAGAAATGTCCTACCAGTCACATAAAGTGCAAGTTGAAGAGCAAAATATGCAGATTTTCGATTAAAGTTTGCAGGTAGAAGGGATGTGCATTTTTCAGCAGCTGAATGATAAAGATGATTATACACTATGAGAAAGAATATTACACTTTAGTACACAGTCGCTGTTTCTTGACTAATATATTTAAGCTTTTCCTCAGTTCATGAGTGTTTATTTTGCTTTTCCTCTCTGTAACTCCCATTTGCAGTTGTGCTGGCAAACACAGTCCCTGTGCCAGAGGAAGAACCACCAGAATAATCAAGAATTGGTGTGAAATTCAGCCCTGGCCCCACACCCAGCTCTGGGGGAAGTTGGCTCCTACGATCTCTTGACACCTCAACCCAGATTTAGTCAGCAGGACAGAGCTCAGCCCGAGCTCCAGAAGCACCCAGCAGCTCTGGATGCTTCTTTAGAGCTTCTGTAAGGGGATTTAATTGTTAAAAAGATGAACTGTGGGACAGTTCCTGAACACCACACAATGTGAGTCACAAACTGAAGCACCCACAAGTCACAAAACTCAGGGAAATATTTCTTTTCAAAGTAAGAGTGAGATAAGGAATATTTACTAGTCCTGTTCATGGCAGTGAAATGCTTTGAAGTCCACAGGATTAATTTCACAGGGAATGACTTAAGCAATGGAAATCACCAAAAATAAGAGAAGACAGGCCCTAGCTAATATCTATTTTTAAAAAATAGAAAGGACTATGAAAGCAAGAATCAGCAGGGCCAAATTTCACATCAAATCAACTGCAGACACAGCAATAAAAGTTGGGGAACTAAATCAGAAATGAAATGTCGTGTGCTGGGAAGATTCAGTTCAGTGCTGCTAACAATGCCAAGGTTTTGCTTTTCCCCACTGGGAATTTTGTTGGCATTGCCATCAGGCAACTTTTACCCATAAATGATAATAAAGCAGGAGAAATGAGCAGAGTGTTTGCACCCACGGGAAGGGAGGTGATTAGTTCTGCAGCAGGAATGGAAGGATTGGCTTTTCCATCCCTCTGGAGCCCCTGCAAGCAACCAGAGGCACAACAGTGGATGTGAGTTCCAAGTCAGAACAGGAATGGAAAAAGCAAGAAGCATGTTGAGACAAATATGGATTTTGCCCGAATTTGGCACGATGCACAACTCCCAGCACTGTACAGGGCTTTGATCCCAGACTGTCTGGGGAGGGAGCCCTGCAGGTGCCTGGCATGGGGACAGGACACCAGCAGCTGGTGGCCCAGCACCCTAGGTGATGCCTTAAGTTTTAGATTTTGTATTTTTCAGATCCTGTACTGCATTAGTGCATAACTGTGAACTCTACAGAGAGTGTTAGTAAGCTCTCTTTACATTTTGGGCAGACAAAACAATCCTTCCAGGCCTGAGAACCAAGGACACCCTCTGCCTCAGGCCTTAGAAGTATAAACAAAAGTGAATCGGGGAGAAGCGAACTGGGGGTGAATTACTTCATTACCTGAAGCTGTAATTAGAGAATCAACCCCTGATATGACAATGGGCCAGACTTGTGTGAAAAACTGGTGTGTGCATCTGGGGTGCAGCCTCTGTGAGGCTCTGGCTGCCCAAGGGGTCTCTGCTGAAGGCCTTCAATCAATCCCTGCTTTATTCTCTTCATCTTGTCTGGGGAGCCAAACCAAACCACCAGTGAGCAGAGCTGGTCCTGCAGCTCCCTCCCTGCTCCATCAATCATGCAGGGGCTGGCAGGGTTTGAGGAATTGCTGCCATTCCTGAGCCCTGATGGAGCCACCACCTGACCAAGGACAGACCTCAGCATTTCTTTTCAAATAAAGCAGCCCAAGGCTCTGGTCCTGCCAGCCAGGACAGGTGCCAGGGGTGTGAGAACCCACCAAAACCTGAAAGTACCCCTGTCCAGGATTCTTCCCCAGTCCCACCATACAAACTCCGTGGAACAGCCACACTGCCCCAAAAATGAGGGTCAAGGAATCATGGAATGGCCTGAGCTGGAAGGGACCCACCAGAACCATCGATCCAGCCCTGCACAGACACCCCAAAATCCCACCCTGGACATTCCTGGCAGCACTGTCCAAATGCTCCTGGAGCTCTGGCTCTTCCCTAGGGAGCCTGGGCAGTGCCAGCATCCTCTGGGGGAAAAACCTTTCCCAAAATCCTAAAACCCCCTGGCACAGCTCCAGCTGTTCCCTCAGGGCAGTGGAATCCCCCCCAGCCCTCCCAGTGCATCCAGGTGCAAGCCACCACCTTCACCGAAATGCAAATTATTCTGGTTTTCACATCTCAGAGCTCTTCCAACCAAACCTGAGTTAATAATTCCTGATTCTGGAAGTTCAGATCTGTGTATTCACTGAACAATTGGTGCATTTTCAGCTGCACAAGGATGAACAAACACTTCACATCCTGTTGGTTCACAGTAAGAGGTGCCACAAGAACCTGGTGAGCCTGATCCATCATCCCTGCAGACACCTGGAAACCACCCTGGCCCCAAACCCAGCACTGCCACTTCTGGACCACTCCAGAGCTGGGGCAGCTCCCAGTGCTCGGCCACTCCAGCAGAAAGGAGTCAGGAAAAGGGATCTGGCTGCTTGTTTATAACGGATTTATTACAGACTAATTTAGGATTCCACAGACTCCAGGTTCTCTCACTCCATTAACAGCCTTCACAAAGTGAAGAGCAGCTGATGAGCAATGACAGAATTGCTTTTACAATCCAGGTATAGCACTTGAGTTAAAGGCAGTGCAAATCCAGTTTACTGCCAGCAGAAAAAGAAAGTAAGGACATTATTGGTTCCTTATGCTCTAAGTTAGTAACTTTAAACAAATGTAAATAACTTTAAAACAAATAGATAATAAAAGTTAAAAATCTTGGGAGTTCATGAAGGTGTTCTTTCCCTCAGAGCAGAGTTTTTTGACTGGAAAGAGTCTTTGTGAAAGGATTTCTGCAAATAACAACTCCTTTTCAAGAGAAACACATGACCAGAATAGACTATTTTATTCAGTGTGGCCCAAAAACCGATCAGCTTCCCAAGAAGATGCTCTTTCATTCCCACAGCAGAGGTGAATCTATGGCAAGGAGGCTCTGTCAGGCCCAGCAAACCCTGTTGCTCAGGGAGGAGATGCTGCCCACGAGCTCCTGTCCCTCCCCAAATCCCATCTGTCACTTGGTTGAGAATTCACTGCAAGGGAGAAGCTGCAAGAGCTGCAAGCTGCTTGTCTCTCATGTTCCCTTCCCTAAAAACACCGCAATTCCCAGCTTTGCCCTCCCTGCTGCCGCCACTCCAAACTCAGCCCTCTGCCATCTGTGGGGAAGGGAGCGCTCCCCAGCTTCAACCAGCTCAGGACAGAACTAAAACCTTGCAAATCCATTTGAACTCACAATCCACGGCTCTGTAAAACCTAACCCAGAACAGAAACCCTCCTCAAGGGCAGGAATCAGACAAGTGACACTGAATCACACCGCTGA
Source organism: Parus major (assembly GCF_001522545.3). Taxonomy (NCBI): domain Eukaryota; kingdom Metazoa; phylum Chordata; class Aves; order Passeriformes; family Paridae; genus Parus; species Parus major. The sequence continues at coordinate 1,939,861 of NC_031790.1, forward strand.
CTTCCTGGAATTCCCCGCTTCATTGCCTTGACTTCCAGGGTTGTTTTAAATAAATCCGAGGAGTTCTACAGCAGTTTCCAAAGCAGAGATCACCAGCAGCTACAATTTGGGTATTCTTGTGCAAAATCCAGAATATTTAGGGGTGGAAGAGACCTCTGGAGTTCATCCAGTCCAAGCCCCTGCCCAGGCAGGGTCAGCTGGAGTAGCTGACACAGGAATCATCCAGGTGGGTTTGGGATGTCACCAGAGAAGGACATTCCAGGCCCTCCCTGGAACTGTTCAGGGCTCTGCCACCTCCATGGCAAAAGTTCCTCCTCATGGGGAGGTAGAACTTGTGTTTTGTGTTATCACTGGGAAGGGTCTGGCACCATCCTGGCACCCTTTGGAGACGTTTATATGGATTGGTGAGATTCTTCCTCAGTCTCGTCTTTTCTTTCTGAACAAAAGTGGTGTCCTTGCACTCCACGCCTGGCTGGGATTTGTCACTGTCCCATACAACCCTCCCATTCCCCTCCTTGCAGCCACTTCACCGCTGCTACAGCCCCAGCCCAAAAGCTCAAACCTCCTTCTCAGTCCTCATCAACCCCTCCCAGGTAACCCCAAACCAGTCGGGGCTGGGTCCTCGAGCACGGCACGGGATGCACTTGCAGATAAGAAACTCATCGAGCCTGCAAACACCAAATTGACAAAATCGCAATGCAGCTGAGTCAAACACTGCATGACAAAGCCATGCAGTGCCTAAATAATTCTGTCACTGCCTATGGATCAACCTTATCGGTCCTGGCTGCAAATTAAACCCCAGAGCTGCAGCAGGACAAGCTCCCATGTCACTTCGAGGGGAAAAAAAGCACCTTTTTCACCCAGCTGATCACCCAGGAGTCACAGTTTGCATCCCACCACACACTTTTTGAGTGGAAACATGCAGGAAGAGGCATTTTTTCCCTCCGCCCTGCTTACTCACAGCCCAGGGAGAGAAGATGTCACAAGGAGCAGCCGGCACGGAAAACTCACCCCGGAAGGTAATAAATAAAAGGGAAGCCAGGGAGTGCCTGTGATTCATCTGCTGCCCAAGGCCATGCTGAGCTGCGGAACAGCCTTGCTCAAAGGTGTGCTCAGAACACGACAGTACAGCCAATCACCCCGGCAGGACATGGGTCAGATTAACCACCAAAGTTTGGGAATTACGGATGCCCCGATCTCAGCAGGCCATGCACACGCTTCCACGGATAAACAGCAAGAAACAAAGTTCAGGGTGTCAGCGCTCCACACCCTGCCAGTTACCTGGAGAAACCAGATAAGGCTGTGCGGTGTAAAATATCTCCTGCGAGGAGCTGAGCTGCCTCCCTGCAAAGTTGCCTCGAAGAGGAGGGGTCACCCAGCTCGAATTCGCTGTGAAAATCATGCAGGGTGAGGTTTTTCACCTTCAAACTCGCCGGCTGAACACCCCCCATGGGAACTGGGGTGATGAACACTTTGCAAGCACGAAATTAGTAATTTTTTCTCACTTTGAGCAGTCCACTGCTGAGCACCAGTGGCACAAAAGATCACTCTCAGTAAAATAAATTATCAAAAGCTCTCTGTGTCATTAGTGGCTTCCTGCCAACTGTTCCCTGCCCAATTCTCACCACCAGCCTCAAAACTGTGGGTTTAAAACTCTCAAGCAAAGCAGAATTTTATCAGCAACAACACAGGGCTCTGTTCCTATTAGAGACAAGCGACCACGGACTCAGCAAAATCCTTTCAGAGGACAAGGCAGGAGGTACAAGGTGTCAATCACAGAATCACAAAATGGTTTGGGTTGTAAGGATCCAGTACCACTTTTGGCCAGGGCAGGGACACCCTGCTACAAGTCAGTCCTGAACTTTGAGGGATTCCTGAAAGCCACACACAGCACCACCTCCATGCACCCCGATGGATTCAGGGAGCACTGTCGGACTTGCGAGGGACACAGCCCAGACCGGGAATGGGGGAGAAGCCGAAAAGGGATGCCCACACCGGGACGGAACCGCCCGAGCGATGCGGGGAGCGCGGGGAAGGCTCCGGGAAGGGAAGGGATGTAAGGAGAAGGAAAGGAAGGGAAAGGAGGGAAAGAGACGGGATGGAAGAGAAAGGATGGGACGGAGCGGGAGAGAAGGTACAGCAGAGAGAGAAGGCTTGGGAAAGGGTGGGGAAGGGATGGGAAGGGGCGCACAGGTCCGGGGCATCCCGGCTCGCACTCACTCACCGACCCCGTACTTCTCGCGCTTGGTGGGGATCCAGCGGGCCATGCCGGCGGGTTCGGGGCTCCCGGGGGTCCCGGAGGGGTTCGGGGCTTCGCTCAGCGCCGCCCCTCGCCCGCCGCAGCCCCGCGCTGGAGGCGCGGGCCGGGCGTACCGGGCAGCCCAGCCATGCTCCGCTCCCGGCTCCGCTCCCGGCTCCCAAACTCGATCCCAAACTCGCTCCGAAAACTCCCCGGCACACGCCCAACTTCGCAGCCTCCCACGGCGCGCCGAGCGCAGGAGCGGGAGGGGAAAGCGGCGGCAGAGGAGGAGGAGGAAGAAGAGGAGGAGGAGGAGGAAGAGAAGCGGGCGGCTCTCCCCGCCCCGCCCGCATCACCTGCTCCGCACGGCCCCGCCCCGGAGAGGGACGCGGCCAGAACCGGGGGAAGCGCTCGGGACGGAGCTGGGTCATGGTGTCCTTATTGCTGCTCGAAAGGTTTGGGGTGCGGGTGTGTAGAAATGGCCCCGCTGTCACCGTGACCGAGGGGTTTCACTGCCAGTCAGAGGGGGGAGATCAGGGAATGCTTGGGGAGCAGAGAAAGGTTGGATTTTAGGGAAGCGTGCTGGCACTGCCCAGGCTGCCCAGGGAATGAGCACGGCCCCGAGGCTGCCAGAGATCCAGGAGCGTTTGGACAGCGCCACCAGGGATGCCCGGGGTGGGATTTTGGGGTGTCTGTGCAGGGCTGGATCAGCGATCCCAGTGGGTCCCTTCCAGCTCAGTATATTCTGTGATTCTGCAGAGTCACAGAATGGTTTGGCTTGGAAGGTCCTTCATACCCATCTCATTCCAACTTGCCCTTCCACCAGCCCAGGCTGCTCCAAAGCTGTTTAAAGTCACTCATTAATAGCTAAGAAAACAACGAGGTTACTCGAAAAGCACTCCAGGCATCTGGGAAGTGGCCACAGGGCCGCACTTCGCAGGAGACTCGATGTTCTCTGCCTCGGCACTTGGTGACGCAGAGCCCCACTCCAGGCTGGCAGCCACTGCTCCAGGAAGGGCTTGGAGTTAAAGCACCTCGAGCTGGGGCTATGGGGAGCAGCTCAGAACCTCCCGGGTCCTGCAGGACCTGAACCGGGCTGGCTGGATCCTGGAGGTGTGTGGGCTGTGCTGGCACAGGGCCCGGCATGGGGATGCTCTGTAACACCTAAAGAGGTGTTAAATCACATTGTTCGCCCAGCCTTAGGGCCAAACTGGGGAGATCCAGGCTCTCCCCATCTCTCCTGGGCTGTAGAAAGTTGGTTTGGTCTGGATTAGTGCCTGTGGAGCCCATGGAATCATGGAGGGGACTTTAATCTTACCTGCTTCCAGCCCCCTGCCATGGACAGGACACTTCTGTCTCATGAAAAATGGGCATTCTGAATATTTGAACATCTGCCCACTTCCTTAATTGCACTAAAGAATGAAGATCTGGAGAGCTCATGGTATTTTTGGTTGTTTCACACTGCAAGTGAGAAGCACCAGGGCAGTTATTGCTCAGCAAGGCAAAACCAGCTGTTTCTTTCCTGAGAAAGACGGTTTTATTTTTTTGTTTATTTCTTTTTATTTTACTTGGTCTGGGCATTGATTCCTGCAGCACAACCCCAAAAAAAGACGAGAATCCATGAGAGGTATCCTGTAGGGACAGAAGGGGGACTGAGGAACCTGCTGAGATCTGGGGCCACATCATTAAAGAGGAAAAGTTTTCATGGAGACGCCAAGTCCTTTTCAAGGCCTCTGGAATTCTGGTTGCCAATTCTCTGCCCAGGAGTGGAACTGACAGCCCAGACCCTGATTTTACTGTAAGATCCCTGATTTTTAGATAAGCTGCCTGAGCTGTGCCAGTGTTTTTCCAGCCCAGGTGAAACAAATTCTTGGCAGCAAATGAAAACCAGAGCAAAGCATGAAAGGCAGGCAAGTAGCAACTGGAGTGGCTGGTTTTACCCAAGTGGGGGAACTTGGGGAATGTTCCATCAAATATCAGGATTTGCAAATGTCAGGAGGCGAGCTCAGCCCTCATTGAGAGGTGGAGTTATTTTAGAAAGACTTTTATTTCATTTTTTTATCACCAAATCTGTGTTTTCTTTCTCATTTTCTCAGTTGCTTCACACAGACATCGACGGGGAGCCTCCTGAGCTGAGAATAAATAATTAAATTCTAATTGAGGCTACAGCAGAAATGAACTCTCAACCACATCAAAGCCCCAATTCTGAGGTCATGAGACAGATCAGAGCTGGGGAGAATTTGGGTGACTGATGTTCACCCACATTTTTAATGCTCTAAAAAAGTCAGTGTTACTCCTGGGTCCTTTATAGCTGAAAGAGCAGCACATTTACAAACGATGAGGCTGCAAAAATAGCACCTTTCTCTAAATTTCTAAATGTCTCTAAGTTTCTACATGAGAAGTTAAAGTCATTAAAAAGATTCCCGCTCTTATAGACTGTTCTGAAGTCCTTTTTTTTTTTTTTGTGGCACAACTGGAGTTTAAGAAATGGAATTCTGGTGCCCTCCTGTGTCCAAATCAAAACTGCATCACTAAAACGATGGAAAAAAAAAAAAAAAAGGTGTTTTTTTGCTGGGGTAACACTTAAGAACTCCCCTGGATCAGTGTGGATCCTCTCAAGCCAGGTTCGGTGCATGTACAAACAGAAAGAGGGCCCTTGAATAAACCAGGCCAGATTGATATTTTATATTTATATTCCTATAAATACATATATTATCTATATTTTTATATCTATTATGCATATTTTATAAATATATTTATTTATAACTTATATATTACATGTTAATTATATTAATATATGTGTTTATATTTATATTTATTTATATTTTAGCAAGAGAAAGGACATGGAAACTGGGGAAAAAATAAAATAATGAAGCCAACAAAAAAAATCGTACAACAAAAGCCATCTGTTCATTAATTATAAAAATACAATTCCTGTAGAAGATGGATGATCAGCTCTGATAAGAATTGAACTCTTAATTTTCAATCCCCAGCAGAAACCATACAGAAAAAGTAGCAGGGTAGAGTAGACAATTCAAATATGCAAATACCCCACCAAAAGGAGGAAACAGTGGCTCTGTCCATTGGCCTGAACGTGTTTTAGCATGGAACAGTGTTTAAGATATTATCTGACAGCCTCATTGCCCAGATAGGTCCTTTCTGAATATTCCACTGCACTTTTTGTTCCCCAGTTGTCTGATAATTTTGATTTTGTCCCTTGGTTTGCATTACCCTCTTGTCAGTTCTTTTTGTGTTCTGTTGAGGTCTCAAGGCTATTTCTAAATGTTTTTTTCAGCAAAACCACTCTGTACCTGCCACCAGCTCCACTGGCTCCAGCCAAGCAATGAATGTTTAATTCATTAATTAAACTGAATTTACAGGTGCTACAACCCAGCTCTGGTGGAGCCAAGGTGTGACAAACTTGTTCCCATCTACAGCTGGACAGGGGAGAGAAAAAATGTTGTTTCTTCCAGTAAATAAATTATTTCTTTCCATCCCTGCAGGAAGGTGAAACACACTGAAATGGGTTTGCAGGAGACACAAACCTTGCAGCTGCTGTGGGTTTCACTGTGCTCAGCTGGAAATAGGATTTGTGCTCCTGAAAATGTTGTTGCTTTTGTGTAAAGCTACCAAAAATTGCAGGATTTGGACAGAAGATTTCCTAGGGACAGATCTGTAAAGATGTTTAGGTGCTTAATGATGCTGAAAGGTGCCTTGTAGGAATTTAAAAGTAAATTCCTGCTGGAAGGGATCCAGGAACAGCAAATTCCCAGGAATTGCTCACGTTTGGGTTTGTTAGTGTGAAGCAGAGTTCATAATGACCTGGCTTTGCACCTCCCCAGCCCTCAGCTCAAACCCAGGAGCTGCAGAGACTGGCATGGAATCACTTAGGTTGGGAAAAGCCTTCAAGGCTGGAAAAAGTCACCAAACCCAACCTCAGCCAATCCCAGCGTGCCCAGCACATCCCAAATCCCCAAATCCTGCCCTTCCTTTGGACACTTCCAGGGGTGGTGACTCCACCGCTGGGCCCTCACAGCAAAACCTCCCAGTTTTAGTCACTTCGGGACCTGCATTCCATCCACAGACAGGCACAGACTTCTTGGAGAGATCCAGAGGGTTTTAATTCCCTTTATCAGCAGGACCTGGCATGGAATTCTGGCGCAGTGCCACAGAATTCCCTGTATTCCCAGTCAAACCTGCATTCCCTCAGCCCGAGTGGGGCAGAGCTGTTGGCTCAGGACAGGATTCAGGATTTTGCCCCTGTTAAATTGGGTAACATGGAGCTGAGCAGGGCAATGATTTGTCAGACGGGTTTATGGATTTTCCTTCAGAGGAATATTCCCTGAAATGTCATTTTTGCCATTTTGTGATTCCTTGTGAGTATTTTCAGAGCCACCTGACTCCAGAAACCCGACTCCTCTCAATTAAACAGGAACGGGGACTGTAGCACCCCTCGGAGAGTTTCTGCCTTGATGTACCGTGCAGTCAGGTGTGGTTTCTGACCCCTGCCAGGTGCCATTTCCATTTCCATTGCTTTGTATTTTATGGTTGAGTTTATTAAAATTTCAAAGCTCGGCTTCCCTGCCCCTCCATCCTCTTTTTTCTAAGGAAAGACAGGAGGACCTTCCCATTCCATCAGCACTTTGCCCAGGTGGTGATTTCCCTTTGCTTGGGCACGAGTTCACTCCGTGCAAATGGAAGCATCCATCGCACAAATCAGCTTTTGCTTTGGGAGCAAAGCTCGGGGGAATGCTTGAGGTGCCCCAGCAATGCTGGAGAGCAGGTCCCTGCTGCACATGACAGCGAGATAAATGCTGAAATCCTCATCTGCACGAGCACAGGAGGAAGCTGTGAAGTCCCAAATCCAATATTCCTGAAGGGAAGCATGATGGGGAATGATAGAAATGATAGCTCAGCTGGTGAAGCGGGCAGAGATCTCAGCACACGTTGAGGAGCCCTTGGGCTCCTGCCTGAACTCCTGCAAAGCCAGCCTTTGTTCTTCGCATCAGCGACTCCCTCAGGGGGAGGAAATCGGCACAGCTTCACTGAAAGGAACCGTTTTGCCTTCTTTTGACGCTTCACACACCAAACCTTGCTCTCAGCAGTGTCAGGGAGGGCTGTGACATGAATTCCACCTGGCTGATGCGTTGGAAGTCGTGATGCCAAGATCCTTCCCTACAGCACAATTGTTCCATCTTCCTTTCAAGCCTCCCATACGCAGGGCAGCAAAGGTTGTGCTGCAGTTCCCTCTGTCTGGAAGGCTGCTCAGAGTCTGATGGAAGGTTCTGTCAGTCAGTGGCCTTGGGTAAAATCTCATCATCAAAATTCTTGGGCTGGAAATTGTGACTATTTCTAGGAAATAAAACACTGAACAAGCTTGGCAGAAAGGGACTTTTAGTACTCCCAGCTTTTATTACAAAATGTTTGGAGATAAAGATCACTGTCACATTCCTTTCCCTTTCCCTTTCCCTTTCCCTTTCCCTTTCCCTTTCCCTTTCCCTTTCCCTTTCCCTTTCCCTTTCCCTTCCCTTCCCTTCCTGTTGTAGAGCATCTAAAAATCTTGGTACCTCCCAAAGGTGAAACTCACCTCTGTTTGTGTAATGTTAGTTCCTACCTGAGAACCTTCTCTCCCTTCCCCCTTCCCACTGGCTGTGACCTCCCTGCATCCCCTGATCACCCCTGCCCCAGGTATAAGAGAGAAGACCCAGAGCATTTTGCTCTCTCTCTTGCCCCGGATGGATGACAGACAATAAACCCGGGATTATTCCAGCAAGTTTGAGCCTCCTGTGTCTGGATACTTAGATAGATAGATAGAGTCCGTGTTGTATCCACTCCAGGACCCCCTCCGCCGCCTGTGCCCTGAGACGAGCAGGCTCTCACCACGGGGGGTGGGACAGAGGGGTCCCATCGGGGAGAAGGATTACA
>NC_031790.1:1948524-1962604 GCF_001522545.3 Parus major
CCCTTTCCCCTTTCCCCTTTCCCCTTTCCCCTTTCCTCCCCATGATTTCTAGAGAACTAAAACGTCACAGGGTTGGGTTTGACCCCATTTCCAACCATATTAAAAATCCCACATTCACACATTATCTAATATTTTTTTCTGTGCAGGGAATTCCACAGAGCAGCTCCATGAACGGTTTGGATCTGTGCAGAAGCAAAGGAATCGGGGAATTCTGCTGGATTTGGAACAGCAGCAGTAGTGTCTCCAGGAGAGGATGAGGTTTATGACACTGAGAATGTGCCTGGCTCCCCCTGTGCTCTCTGCCTCAGTAATTCCTGGGGACAGAAATGATTTGAGGGAATTTTTTGCTGATAAAATTCTGAATTTCACTGCTGAGGTTCTGTGGGGCTTCTTCCGCTGTTCCCATTTACCTTGGAAATTGAACTGGGTTTATAACCAGAGCCATAGGACAGAGCTCAGCTCATTTCCTGATGGAAGAACAAACTCTGCTGTTGTGGCGTTTCTCACCCACCTGGGGGAGGAATTTCCCTGTAAAAAACGCTAAAGGATGAAGGAAAAGATGAGTGAGTTCCTAATTCCTGCACAGCAAGGAGAGCTGGATTTGGTTTAGCACTAAGAACAAAAAGGTGTTTTGCCAGAACATGAGGAGCTGAGATGATCAGGAGTGATGTTTGGGCTAATAAGATGACATTTCAGTGAAATTTTTGGCATCTTGGGCAGAAACTCTGCTTATTTACACCAGTGTGAATCCAGGTGAAGTTTTCCCAGTCCCCCTCCTCATTCCTGCACCTCTGTACCCTCAGCCAGGACCAAGGTGGACCCAAAACCCAGGGGTGCCATGAGAATTCCAAACCCTGAACTCACATTTTCCTTTCTGTGCCAGTAATTCTGCTCCTCCCTCCTTTCCCAGATCACGGGGAAGATTAAAAGGAGGAAGTTCTGGCAGGATTTTCATTAATAACCTCTGGCTAATTCTGAAATGCCTGTTAGGAGGAGCTCTCTTGCAGTGCCTGTGGTGTCCATCCATCACAGCTGGGTCCTGGCTATTGATTATTTTATATTTAATGCAGCTTTTACATCTTTAATGCCTTGTTCCCGAAAGTGTCCTCAGCAGGGGGGTGGTGTGGTCAGATTTAATCAACATTTCCAAGGCTGGAAATGAACTCCCAATAATTCTTGGGACGTGACTTCAGCAGGTGGCAATCAATGAGTCCCTTTTTAAAATCTTTCATTTTATTTTTTATTTTTTTTCCTCCCATGCTCCTGGGAGGTCTGTGTGAAAAGTGTTGCTATAAAATGAAGCCTCTGATTTTGGAGAGCAGAGAGCCAAAATCCAATATTTAAACCGGGATTGTGCTTAGAATGGTCTGGGTTGAAAGGGACCTTAAATATCATCCAATGCCAGCCCAAAGTCCCTCTCCAGCCCCATATGGGAGTAACATGATTTTCCAAAAGAATTCAGATGCATTTTATACAAAAAAAAATATTTTCAGCCTTGCTTTAGGGGTTGCTTCTCACAAGAAGTCACCAGTTTTTGGTTTGGAATATGAATTTTAAATTCCTCTGTCTGGAGAGCAGCAGGGGAAGGACCTGGGTGTTCTCCCAGGATTTGCTGCTTCCTTATCCCTGCTGTCACATGGAATTATTGCTTCGGTAACAAATCAGTGCTGGTAAAAAGAAAAATCAAATCCAGACCTTAGAGCTGATGAGCTCAAGCAGTTTCTAGGCCTAATCACAGACAATAAAGGACCCAAAAAAACACGCAAAAAAAAAGATTTTGTGTTTCAGACTGATCTCCACTTAGGATGGAGTTACAAACCTCAGCTGGGCATGATTTTGCTGCAAATAATAAGTGCAATCCTTCAGAAGTATTAATTTACAACTTAAGGGCAGCATCTTCCTTGCATCCTCTCTAAACACAAATTCTCTATTTGCTTGCAGGGTTTGATTTATTTGCATAAGCAGCTTAATGATCCTTATTAGAAATGCTGTGAAAAAATTTTAGAATTAAAAAAATAAAGTCTGTCTGCTTTTTATGACTCAGCTGCATTTGCATAGGAATAAATGAGCACATCAATAATACATTCAGAGCCCTCAGAATTTCTCCATTCAGCCGATGCTGGCTCTTTTTACGAGTTTTATCTTTCTCTTTTTTAAAAAAATTTAACTTTATTTCCCTTTTGTCCCATTGAGAAAGAGGAAAGAGACACATTCCCAATACAGAGAGCCACAACTGAGAGATAAAAGCAACACAATAATCTCTTTTCCAGGATAGAGCTGCTTGCAGCGCTGCTGATAAGAGACTTGAGAGCTTTCGATGTCCTCTATAAATCAGTTCTCCCTGGCCTGGAAAGAGCTTTAATTTTTAAAGGAAATTGATTGTACAGGCACGTTCAGGTTGGATTCTCCAGAGGTTGGATTCTCCTGGGAACTCCTCCATTCCAGAAATCCAAGATTGGGTGGTATTGGGTGATATTTGGTGATATTGGGTGACACTGGGTGATATTTGGTGATATGGGGTGATACTGGGTGATATTGGGTGGCACTGGGTGACACTGGGTGACACTGGTGCTCCCTGCTTGCAGAACTTTTCCAACTGCCCCAGGCAGGGAAATCTCTGCTGAGGCCAGTGGAGATCCCAAAGCCCCAAGAGTGAGAATTAATGATCAAAATTCAATAAAGGACTCACTAAATACCAAAACTAAAGGATGTAGGGAAGATAAGAGAATTAGGAATCACAGAATCAGGAAATGGTTTGGGTTGGGAGGGATTTAAATCCATCAGTGTCACCCCTGCCATGGCAGGGACACCTCCCATTGTCCCAGGCTGCTCCAGCCTGGCCTTGGGCATTTCTAGGGATCCAGGGGCAGCCACAGCTGCTCTGGGAATTCCATCCCAGCCTCTCCCCACCCTCACAGGGAAGATTTCCTTTTTATGCAAAAAAAAAAAAAGATTGTTCAGCTTCTCGTGGCTTTCTGAAGTTTTAGGAATGACAAAGCACTGGGTTTTTAACCCCAAAGCTGCCAGCCCTGTGCCAAATCCCTCGGCAGGCTCCCCTCCAGCCCCGCTTTGCTTTGAGGATGCCAAACACGAATCTTTATGGATCTTTTTAGTAAAATCATCTATTCTGAGTCATGGTGGGAGCCCAAAAGGGCAGGGGGCAGTGGGAGAGGGCACTGGGAGGTGGCACTGCCAGCTGGGCCAGTGGCTACTCACTGCACAGGTCCTACAGAACTAGGAGCCACCATAACCAGCGCCTGGCCCACAACAGTGGGAGCAGTGGCTGTGCCCCAGAAGGTGCCAAAGGTGACAAACAGGTGACTTTCTCCTGTTGGGAAGCAGCTCCTGCTGCTCCCAGCCCACCAGCAGCATCAATTAATCACACCCCATCAGCCAGAGCACGCTGTTCCCACCTCTCTACTCCCAGGGAATGTGAGACCCAGCCTGAGCCTGCAGGAGCTGGAGGTGGCTCTGTCCAAGGAGAATTCCTGACAAAGCTCTGTTTCTGAGGCTCAGGAGCACTGGGCTGACGTCAGCTCGCTGTTGCCAGGCGTTTCAGAGCTGTACCCACTGCCTGGAGCAGGGAATCAACCGAGTAAGCAAAAGAAAATAGAATTACTTGCTGGCAACTTGTAACTCGCTGTAGTGGGTGAGGAAAAGCTTCTCTGTGTCTTGGCATTTGTTGGGATTTTAATTATTGAGTTTACTGTAGATATGGATGAGGAACAGCTTGGCAATACCCTGGCCCAGTAATTCAGCCCAAATAAGACTTATCTCTAACACAGCAGTCTAATTTCACCAAAGCTGTGCAGGGAAAAGCAGGAAGGCTTGATTATATTATTGCTGTCCTAATCCAAGTCTGATCAGTGTAAGACAAAGTGCCTGACCCAGCAGCAGCAGCTTTCAGGGTGGAGGATTATGCTCTGTGAGATTCCTGATCCAGGCACATTCTTCAGTCAGCCTGTGGGGTGAGAGAAGTGCAGAAACGAGAGTTTTCAGCCTGGAATATTAACTCAGGGCTCAGATATGAATTACAGACATGCTACTTAAGAAACAGGCAAAGAACTGCACAAAAAGGATTGAGCCTCTTGTGCTAAGAGAAAATAAGCCCATTTCTTCCATCAACCCCTAATTACTGATCCAAAGCATGCACTGGAAAGCCACGGAGAGTGGAGGAGCTGAGCTGCTGTAAATCAGGCTGACTTTGCCTTGCTCTGACACCTCTCCCCCCTCTGAATGTTCCTCACAAGACACAAATCCATCAGGTGCAGCCCAGCCCTGACTCAGCTCAGCGCCGTGATTCAGCCCTGGCTGGGAGCTGGGATCAGGCACATCCTGGATGGGTTCAGGGCAGGGAGGCAGAGCAGAGTGGAGCTTGGCATTTGATGTTCCCCAGCCCTGTGAACATGGAAAGGTTTTGTTCAGCACTGCAGGAGCAGACTGAGCTCCTGGGGAGGTTCTTGATCCACTTTGCCAGGACTGAGGGGCTCTGTCCTTTCTTCTTCAGCAGAGGAGGAAAATTCAGAGAGCCTTATCTGTCCTGTGGCTGCTTCCAGCCTTCACTGACTTGAGAAATGTCAGTGCAAATAGTGATTAGAAAATCCACTGTGGGAGGAAATTCTCCACTGAAGTCCCCGTGCCAGCAGGGATGTGCTGCAAACACTCAGAGCTGTCTACTAACATAGGTTTAATTTCATCTATAAGCATTCCACTCTTATTAACAGCACTGCTGCAGTAGTACACCATCCTCAGCCAGTATAAAATATTCCACATTCTGTTCAAAAGAATGTGAACTGGAGCTGATGCAATTGAGCAAAGCTCTGCTGATGGAAAAAGAGCAGTAGGATTTTGTATTTCTGTATTACCTGAGCTCTGAAGCCCAGGCATGACTCCCTCCCCAGAGCACGGCAGAAGGAATGCAGGACAAGGCTGAATCACCTTGAATGGCAGAGGAGAACAAAAGCCAAGCAGCACACAGAGTGCTGGCAGAGCCAGTCCACTTGAGGCTCAGGAGTGAATACCTAAAAATGTCCCAGCTCCCAGTTTACGTCAGTGTTGGCACTCTTGCATCTGACATTACATAAGATCAGTGCATCCCCAGGATCTGCCATCACGCAGCAGAGCTTTAAAGCTGCCACAAGTTAAGGCTGTACCTTCCCTCCTTTTCTGCTTCAATTTGGCTTTCAGAGGCCAACAGAATAATCTTTTTCCAGCATTTCCCTGGACGCAAAGCCCAGCCCAGTTTGGCTCTCAGGCCAGCCCTGCACATTTCTGCTGAGTAACCTGCCCGGGCTCTGGCTGGGGAGGAGAACGACAAACATCACAAAGGGATGAAGGACATGCTCAGGAATGAAGCATCTGGCACTTTGGGTCTAAACTGTGCTGCAGGATCTGCACCTACTGTGCCAACTCCTGAATTGCTGCTTCTGGCATTTCAGTCACCACATTTAAGCTGAGAACGTGTCTGAATCCCTTACTAACCACTAATTTGCAATCAGGTTTAAATCCCTGGAAGAATCCATGGTGTAAATGTCCACTTCAAGCCTTCCCAGTGCTATTTCAGGGTTATTTTAGCTCAGGTCCCACACAGATGTCTGCATGCCCTGGGAAGGATCAGCTGGAGCATGAGGTGCGCAGGCAGGGCTGGTTCCTGCTTGGGGAGCTGGCACTTGGTGGCACCAGAGCTCGTCTCAGAGAAGGGAAGGCACGGATGAATCAGCAGCATTTCTCTACTAATGTTCCCTGGGCTCCAGAACACTTTGCTCTGTTCCACCCCGAGCTCCCAAGGCTGGCTCTGCTGTTCCTCTGGAAATTTCAGCGCTGCCTGATCCTGAGGGAAATGGTTCTGCTTCCTGCAGTCCCCTCTGAAGGCTCCACAGGGCTCCAGAATTGCAAATTTTCATGGCATCACAGGGAACAGAACAGCTCCTCTCATTCCCAGTGCCAAAAGTGCACAGAGCCCTTCAGGGGCAGGCAGAGATGATGTTTGCCCTCCCCTGAGTGGAGGGGTTGATCCCACAGTCTGCCCTTGCCAGAAGCAGGGAGGTTTTATCTGAACCCTGCACATCCTACAGGAGCTCAAGAGTCCCAGACATGAATGTGTGAGAACGTGCAAGTTGCTATTAAAGAGCAGCAAAATTATAGTTTTATTGTGGTTAAGTATCACTCTCGGATTTAGGTTAAAAAAAACAAAACATCTCTAGCTTCTCAGAAGAAAGATCAAGTCTCAGATGTGTTTTGTGATCAAAACCTCAGTTAAAAAAGATGGGATTTGGAGCAGTGAGTGCAGCTGGTGACATTGGGATTGTTCTGAGAGAAGCACTTTGTATCTGAGCAGCGAGGAATTACAAGGTGTGCCGAGGAAATGTCTCTAAAAATAACTGCGACCACTGTCTACCGAGTTTAGAATAAGCAAATCCCCCAGGATTTTAATATGATACTTCTGTCACAGTTGGCAGTTTTTATATAGAGAATGAGCCCTCAGGAAAGCTTTGGATCACCAAACCATCCCATAGAAGGTTTTGGATCACCAACCCTCGCAGCACCAGGGCTGCCCAGCCAAGCTACCACTGCAGTTGTGAAGGCATAACACACAGTTTCAAAATTATTTCTGTCTTAATCCTCTAAAAGCTGCTTCTCAGGGCTTTCAGAAGCACACATCAAATGAGCTGAAGGGACTGTTAAGAATGCAGAGGAAACTCAGCAACCCAATAATCTCCTTGGAAGTGCCCAAGCCAGCAGATTCTGCGGGAAGTGTTTGATGAGGGTGTGAAGCTCTAACAGGGCTGAAATCTCTGCCTGGCTCCTTTCTGTGCCTTGTGAGTCCCTAAAGCACAGGGTCAGGGATGGTTCCCTGGGCTGGATGTTGGGTTTCCCACCCATGGGCTGATTTTTATTTCATATCAAGGTGCAGACAAATTCTCTGTCAGTTGCAATTGTCATTAGCTGAAGAGGGTTAAGGAGGCAGCAGAGCCCTCACTGCAGCAGAGACTGCAGCAAGTGGCTGGGCACACCCAGTTAAAGATGCAGCACATCCATCCTGCTGCCCTTCAGCTTTGCTCCATCCCCTTGCTGCAATGCTGGCATCAAACCCAGAGCTTAACTCTTTTCAGGACAAACTGCCTCAAAAAAAGAAAGAAAAAAAATAAAAAAGCAGAAAAATGCAGGGTTTGAGCCAGAAACTCCAGACAGGAGCGAGCTGTGTTTGCTGAACTGCCCCTTTCCTCCAAAAGAGATTTCAATAGATATTTATGTGGGGGGGGGAATGGAAAGTTTTTGTTTGTTGTTTTTCTCTCCTTGCTGCAGGCATCAGGGTTTGAAATGCCTGCTTGGGAATCCGAGTTCCTGGATCCTCCCTGCAAAGCTTCACTTCGAGGCAGGAATGACTCTGCAATTTCCCCAAGCCTGGCTGGTTTATCTGGTAAACTGAGGCACAGGCTCCACAGTAATCCTCTCACAGGCTCTGAATCGGGGGAAAAATCACCTCTTTGTAAATTCAGCTCTGCTTCAGAGAAGACTTTTCTCTTTTCTTTTTGGCCAGAGGGGTGAAGCAAAAGTAGAACTTTGCTGAAGTTAATCAGAGAAACATCTCCTAAAGGAATGTCTTTGACTTTTAATTTCACAACTGACCTGAATTTCTTTCCAGGATAAGAATCTGTGTCAGATCACCGAATAAACCCATCTACTCCACGCAAATATTTCACTTGGATTGCTGCTCTCCCTTGGATAAATCCCAGAGCCAGGATCTGAGGGAACTTGCACGGGATATTCTGCAGTCCCCTATGCCTGATCAGTCACTGGCTGCAGGAGAACTGCACAGACCATGAGTGAGAGCAGTCCCTGAGAACCTCTGAACCTGGGCAGAACCAGAGCAGGATTATCTTCAGTGCCCTGTGAAGGGCAGCCTAGGAGCTCTGGGATTTATTGCTGCCTGTGCAGCAGGGCCAGGAGGATGCACCACAGAACCAGCCCCTGCTCTAGAGAAGAAACAGGGGAGAGGCAGGGCAGGGTGAGGGAAGGGTGAAACATCCCCAGTGAGGGAGGGAAGGAGCCAAACCAATGCCTTGGGAAGAAGCAGGAGGGGCCCTGAGCCCTCCAGCACAGGGCAGGGCAGGGGCCTGGTGCAGCAATCAGAGCTCTCTTGTGTTCACTGCAGCTTCAGCAGCAGAAATAAAAACCTGGCAGGGGGTTTGGTGGGGTTTTGGGTCCGTGGGTGAGCCCAGCTGCCGCTGTCGAGGCAGGCTGGGGTGACAGGGGAGCACAGGGAGTGCAGGAGTGTCCCAGGCAGGCCAGAATAACCATGGGAACAATCCCAGGTTCTTTCATTGGGTCCCACTCAGCTGAGACCTGCAGGGCTGCCCAGGAGCTGCAGGAAAAAAGGACCTGGAAGGAGCTGGAAGGACTTGGAAGGAGCTGGAATGAGCTGGAGCTGCTGGAGAGAGCCCAGACAAGGCTCCAGAACGATCACAGGGATGGAGCAGCTCTTCTGAGAGAGCTGGGAATGTTCAGCCTGGAGAGAAGAAGCTTTGGGGTGACCTCAGTGGGGCCTTCCAGGACCTGAAGGAGCAAACAGGAAAAAAAAAAAATCCCAAAGAAACTTCATGGCTTGATGTAATTCCATTTAAAATGGCAATTGGATGAGGTCAGGATCCTGAGGAGGCTGAAACAGGAAGTGTGGAGCACACAGGACAAGGAAAAAATGCAGTGTGGTAGGGAAAGAGTGAATTTGCACTGCACAAAAAAAATAATCTTTGCTGGGAGTCTTTTGGAGATGAATAAAGGACATTTAAAGAAAAAAGGGGGGAAAAAAAAAAAAAAAGCAGGAAGAGGAGGAAAAGCAGGGAAAAAAGCCAGAACAGAGTGGTTTGGTGCAGTGCCACACGGGATACACGAGGTCACTTTGTTTGCTGTTATCTGTGTCATGTTCTGCTGTCACTGGCGATCTCCAGACAGCCCAGGCACTATCACTGTGCAGCTGTGCCAATCCAGGCTGGGCAAAAATGGTCTCAAGAAAAATGAAAGGCAAAATTCCATCCTGAATCTCCCCTTACACAAGACTCTGTGGCTAAAATAGAAGGGAAATAAGCAGGATTTGGTGCTTGGTAACAAAAATTTAAATTGTATAGGAGGATTCTTATATTGGAAGGAATTCCTCCCTGTGAGGGTGGGGAGGGGCTGGGATGGAATTCCCAGAGGAGCTGCAGCTGCCCCTGGATCCCTGGCAGTGCCCAAGGCCAGGCTGGAGGAGCCTGGGACAGTGGGAGCTGTCCCTGCCCATGGCAGGGGTGGGAATGGATTGGATTTAAGATCCCTTCCAACCCAACCCATTCCATGATTCTTGATTTTTTCCCATAGCATTATATAGCTTTGCAGGGTCTGATGCTCCCTTTCTTTAATGCCAGGATCAGTAAGAAATCAGGCTGGAATTCAATGTACACTGGAAGGGCTCCAAGCAGGTGTGGGTGAGAAGAGGAATTTTCAGCAGCCTGGGAAGGAAGAGCCAACCCCCTCTTCCAGCAAAGCTTTTCCTTTCATGTCCGTGAACCCCCCCTCATTAAAATAAAAATTCCTCAGCTACAGAGTCAGGATTCTCTCCCCACCACAGTTCCTGCCACTGCTCTGTGTTTTGAAAGAACAAATCTGTTAGAAATGGGAAAGGGGGATCTGGAGGAAGCATTGGCTGTGGAACAGTGTGAGGGCACTAGGGCTTGGAGGAAAAAGGATCCCTGAGCTGAAACAAGGTGCTAAATAAACAGATATTTTGGTTATTTTAATGTCTGTGGAGCTCAGCCATGGCTGTTACTGATTTAAAAGCACTTGGCATAAACCCCCAAAAGTTTCTCTTCATTTCTGCCCCTCTCAGAGGAGATGGGGGTACACAGGAGTGTCCCCATTCCACAGAAAACTCCTGCTGGCTTGAGGAATCAGGAGCAAAAATATTCTCCTGAACTGGGTGGAATTGTAACAGACTCAGGCACATTTGTGTCCCTAATTAAAGGTGGGTCCCTAATTAAAAGTCCAGAGAATTCAAGAAAAGAGTCCCAATTTCTTTAGCTCCTTCAGGATGTAGGGATTTATTAGGGGATGATGTGGGTAAAGATGGAGTGAAGCACTTGATGGGTGAGATCACAGCACTGGAGATGTTTTACTGTATGCACTTATGAGGAATTTCCTTTGTCATTACATGGGATTTAAGAAGGGAAATAGTAATAGTAATACTAATAATAGTAATAATAATAATAATAATAGTAATAATAATATTAATTTACATATTATATAATAAATTACATCATCTATAATATATAAGATAAAATATAAATATATAAATATAAATATTTGTATTTATATTTATATATTGTAAATGCATATATAAATATTAATAATATTGAAGTTTAATTATTTATTATTTTAATTTAATTATTTTAACATTTGATGATATTTATTTAATATTAGATTAAATTAGATTATTAAGACAGTAATTAGAGGATAACTGGGAAGAACATCCAGGTTCAAACTGCCTTTCCTCACTGCTCTGTGTCACTTTGGGAAAATCTTCCATTCTTTACTTGCCTCATAAATTCTCAATATCTCAGGGGGACTCAGTGCTTGTAGAGTTCTCCTCCAAAACTCCCCCAAACCTGGATATTTCATCCTCAGTTTTTAATATCATCTTTCCACTGGGATGAGCCTCTAGAAAAATATTGATATGTCAAAATGTCACGTCTGAGAATGGGAATAAGCGACAAAAGAGAGGCTGGTTGGAAAAAATAAAATTCACATTTTTGCACATCAAATGGAAGGAAATGAGTCCTGGGGGTGGCTGGTAAAAGCTCCCCTGGCTTGCTCAGCTGCACTTCTCCAGCCCTGCTTAGTGCCTCCAGGATGGGAACCAAGTAGAATCCTGGGAGTTAATGGATGTGCTGGTGGATATTCAGTCAAAATTCAATCAATTCAATTCAATCAATCAAATTCAATCAATCCCTGCATGCAGGGATATTGATCAGTGGAGGCAGAGCTGGAGCAGCTTTGTCCAGGTGAAATTCCTTTTGTTTTGTGCAAGGAACAGAAGGGCAAAACCTCCCCCAAAATTCCTGGTTGTGCCAGAGCCAGGGCACAAAAAGGGCTTTGAGGAGAGGCCTCCCAGCAAAAGGGAGCAGGAGAGCCTGGCTCATTCCCAATCCCATCTCCGTGCCAAATCCCAGCCTGCAGCCCTTGTAATGGGATCAGCTGCAGAGCCTGATCTTATCGATTGATTGATGATGATTGATTGATTGATTAACTGACTGATTTGGGCCTGCAGCTGCACACGCAATCAATGGACCCAGAAAATCAGCAAATTTTCCCCAAAGCACTGCAGGTGGGATTTGCCTCAGGGGTGAAATGGAGTTTTGAAAGGGATTCCAAATGAGGAGGCTGAAGGCAATTCTCTTTAGTCACCTTCCTGCTTGGTTCTATCCATTATTTATCCTCAGGAGGCTCACCAGGGTTTAGCTCTAGGCCAGGAAAACATAATGGGAGCTACACAGCAGCTCTGAAAAGCAAAGCAAGGTCAGGGGTCAGGCCTGAAATGGATAAAAAGCATTTGGAGGAAAAAGTATTATCAAATAGCTGGAATACAGGCGTGCTGGTAAAAAAATAATCTGAATTATCTAAAAAAATATCTCAATAAACCTTTTATTCACAGTTTTTGAGAGGTAAGAATTAATTAGAGGAGCCTCAGAACCCCTTGATTTTGTTTTGCTCTCTGGGCCAGAATGTGGCTCTGCTGGTAAAAAAAATAATCTGAATTGTCTAAAAAAAAAATTTCAATAAATCTGGATTTTTTTCCCAGTTTTTGCCTGAGAACCCCTTGATTTTGTTTTGCTCTCGGAGCTGCAATGTGGCTCTGCTGGTAAAAAAAAAATTAAAAAAAAATCAGAATTATCTAAAAAATCTCAATAAATCTGGATTTTATTTCCAGTTTTTGAGAATAAAATCGAATAAAATTATATTATAAAATTAGAGCAGCCTGAGAACAGCTGATGTTTTGCTCTCTGGGCAGGAAGGGACTGTGTGGGGGAAGTGGAGACAGGACAGCTGATGGATTTTTGCAGGTGGGGGGTTTCAGTGCACCAAACCCTCCCCACGCAGGGCTCTCCAGGCCAGCCCCAGCACTGCCCTAACTGCACCCCCAAAACCCAACACGGCTTTCTCCTGCTCCAACCCACACCCCAATTCCTGCTGGGTGCAAAGGCAGCTCAGCCTCACTGAATTTGGACTGAGCCCAGCAGGATCCTCCTCTAGCCAGGCTGAAATCAGGAATATCCATCCCTCCCCACATCCCCAGGAATAACAGAGGTGCCTTTGAGCCCCTTCCCTCTGGGTGAGCACAAATGGGGGCTGTGTCTCTGCTCATCATTCATCTGCCCCCATGGCCAAATGGAATTTGCTCTTGGTCCCTCCATCCCTCATGGGCAGATAATTTAATAGAGCTGATGTCTATATCCATTAATAAATTGAATTTAAAACGTTGCAGCAGCTGCACATGGGATAGAGTCTCCAGGGTCTTCAGCAGGAATTTATTTCCTTATTCCTGGTTGTTCTGGTACATGACAAAGTGGGGCAGGTCTGGGGCAGCGGGTGAGAGCCCCCCTGCCTTACGCCACATCCAGGAATGAGTCCAGGGAAATCACAAACCTGGGCTTTGGGGGGGTGCAGCTGGGCCGGGTTTTGTCCTCTCATTTTTCATCTGAGTCACTATTTACGTTCTAGGAGAACTGGGGATTTCTTGGGTCACAGCGGGGCTGAATTCAAGTCCCTACCCTGCTGTAGAAGTGCTCAGGGAATCCCCTCCAGATATCTCTGGTGCTGGTCCTAAAACGGTTTCTGTCTGGATTTTGGGACCAGGTGAAGACTTGCTCTCATGTCAAAGCTGTAACACTGTCCAGGGAGGGCCTGACCCACAGGAACAGATCCCCACTGACACCAACCTTGGGACCAAGTTCATTCCCTGGCACCTTGAAACTGCCAGGGATTTTATTTTAAAATAAAATCCCCCTGATCAAGGCACACGTAGTGACAGACAGTGTCATATCCATAAGAGAGATGCATCTTTCTCCTTCCCCTTTTCCCCAAAGCAGCACATTTGGACAATTTCTGAGAGTTTTACTGAGCTCTTTTGCAGGAATCTTGGAGGAAAAATAGGTTAAAGGAGTAACTGTGCAGCAGGCAGTGCAAAGCAGTAGCAGAGAGCTTTTTATTACTGCCAATTCCTGCAAGAAATGAAAAAAACCCCAAGTTTTCCCCAGCCCAGCCCTTTTTCCAAGAAGTGTCAGTGATGGAGAATCGCTGCTGACTCATTCTGTACCCGGGAGGGCTCCTTTAAAGAAGAAAATTGCTGGAGCATTCTCTGTGTGCATCAAAGATTATTGCAGCTCTCCAGAGGAATGGGAAGATCCATTACTGGGAGAGAAAGGATTCAGCAGCACCTCCTGGCAGCTGCAGCTGTAGATCTTTATTTTAAAGCAATGATTCCTTTTGACTGGGCCTGGTAGAGCTGGGGGGAACTGAGAGGGGAAGAGAGAAACAAAAGTCAGATTGTGGGAGAAGAATGAGTTGTTTCTATCATTGTCACTGCAGGAAGGGCTCGGGCGGAGGAGCTGCGGGAGTGACTCAGCATCCTCATCCTCCTCAGCATCTTCCTTCTCC
Source organism: Parus major (assembly GCF_001522545.3). Taxonomy (NCBI): domain Eukaryota; kingdom Metazoa; phylum Chordata; class Aves; order Passeriformes; family Paridae; genus Parus; species Parus major. The sequence goes on from NC_031790.1 coordinate 1,962,211, forward strand.
TCAGCATCCTCCTTCTGCAGCAAACCGGGGCTGGGGCACCGCCTGCCCTTCTCCAGAGGCAATCCCTGCGGGACAGACCCCCGGCCACGCCAGACCCTCGCCCGTGGTAGCTTCTCTGCCCCTGCCCCAAAATCTCCCTGCCAAAACCAGTGCACTCCAAAGCCAGCCATGACCCCCGGGGAAACTCAGGGTCTGGCTCCAGGGACGGCACCAGCAGAGCCGGGATGTTCCCAGCTCCCACCACCCTACCTGGGACCCTGCTCGCTCCTGCTCTGCCATTGCACCTCCCACTCACCAAGAGCAGCTGATCCCTCTTGCCCTGCACCCCTCCAAGTTCCCACAGAATTGTAATTGGTTTAATAATTGTCATGGGAGCAAAAAAAAAAAAAAAAAA
>NC_031790.1:1963015-1968703 GCF_001522545.3 Parus major
TCTTCCTGCTCCTGCTGCATGACAGGCCCAGCTCCTTCAGCCTGGCTGTGCTGTGGAGAAGCCCTTGGTGGCCACAGGCTCTGCCGTGTGTCAGGAAAGGTGTCAGGAGCAAGGGAGAGGAGCCCTAAGGCTTCTACAAAACTCGCTCTTGATTTTCCATCTGTTCCCATCCTACCTCTCTATTTCTTGTTTAACACTTTCCTCCTGACTGTTGTTGATTTGGGGTGTAAATAGATTTTTTTTCCCCCTCATCCAATTTTACCTGGCCCCTTCTCTCATTAAAATCCAAACCTTTTCCCTGGGACAAAACTGTTCTGCTCCCATGGACATCCCAATCCTTGTGCTGCAGCATTTTTGCCTCATTTTTTGCCTTGTTGGGGTGAGTTTTATGTGGCACAAAACACAAAGTGCAGCTCTCAGGATGAGGCCTGCAGGTGCTGAAATCCTGTTTAACCCTCTGGAAGTCGGGGCACAGAAGGAATTGCTGCTGGAAAAGGGAAGCAGCTCTTTGCAGCCCTTCCCTGGCTTGCAGCAGCTCTGCTGCTGCTCTAAGGTGGTCTGGACCACCAGAGCTCCTCCTTTCTGCAGGGCTCTCCTCCTCTCTCCCTCCCTTCCAAGCTGGTGCAGCATTGAACCTTTGCCAGGAGCTGGACCTGAAGCTTTCCAGAGGGAGCAGGAACAGGCAACTGGAGCAAAGGCTCTGCCTGGACTCCTCCTGACAGCAGGGCTTGCACAACCCCTTCTTCCTCTTCCTCAGAGCATCCACAAATCCCTGGCTCCCACCACCGCCTTTGGAAAGAGCAGAGGGCACTGCCAAGGGCTCCTGCAAGAGAGCTTCCCGTCCTTTTCCACTGGAAAAAGGCCAAATCCCTCTTTCCCATGTGCCATTCCTCCCTAAGAACATTCGACTCCACTGCCCCTGGAGCTCTCCTGACACACTGGATCTCCTGCAGCTTTTCCCCTCAAAAAGTCCAGCAGAAGGAGTTTCTGCTCTCTCTACCCTTATCCCCCAGATCGCAGCTGCCTGGAGGAGAATTCCCACAAAGAGGCACTGGAAGGACCCCAAATTCCCGCAGTTTTTCCCCAGGGACCTGCAAATCCAGGATTAACCTTTGCTGCATTCTCTTCCTTCCCCTCCCACAGTATCTCCCAGCTCTGTGCAGGCTGCTCCAGGCGTGACAAGTTCCCGAGGGGTGATTTGGATCACAAGAGAGGGATGGCAAGTCCAGATTTGGACATTCTTGCCCATCCCAAATGAAATCTGCAGGAGGTTTTTTGGTTGTTGGGTTGGGTTTTTTTTCCCTCCTCTGAGCTCAGTGGCTGCATGGTGTTTTATTCACCAGCTGCATTTCTGTCAGGAATAACTCCTCTCTTCCCCTTGGCTCACCCCCAGCTCTTACACACACACACACACACACACACACACAGACTATTTTTGGGAAATAGCCCCAAAAAGCACCTGCACCTGCCTGTGGCTGTGCTTTTGCTCCCTCCTGGCTGTGCAGGAGCTGTCAAAATACCTCCTCCTCCTCCTGCAGCCAAAGCTGCAGACTCAGAGCATCCACCCAGCTTTGGGGTCTTCAAACAAATATTCAGGTGTTCCCTAATTAAACATAATACCTGTTATTTCAATAATATAGTTTATTTCTATTAATGCCAAATTGATGCTGTAATTTCTACCGACCTGAAGGCTTTTAAAGGGTCTAAAATTGTCACAATGCAAGTGCTGGAATACTAAAAAAATACTGAATATCCTTAAGATCTTCTCCAGAAAAACAGGCTCTGAACTCCTTTTGGCATCAATTGAGTCCAGAGGAAACACGCTGGGAATGGGATTGGACAGAGGGAAAGATTGTGGGAAGAATAATGAATGTACATTTAACAAACCAGAAAAATATAATTATGGTGATCAAGACAACTGAAAAGAATTGGTAAAGATTTATTAATATGAACATGATTAAAGGATCCAAATAAAATGTCTGAAACAGGTTTTAATACTCAAATTTTTACCATTTAAGTTTTTATCAAGAGTTATAGAAGGGACTAAGAGAGAGAGATGTTAAAGGGAAAAAAGAAAAGGGAAAACCCAACTGCAGTTTAAATGTAAGTGAAGTATTTCTAAAAAAAATTGCACATTATAATATAAATATATTCAATATTGAATATTATAATATACAAGTATTTTGTATATTATGACAATATTAAAAAATCTTTCCCTCAAAAAAAAATTGTAAAAATTAAAACCAGCAACTCCTTATCTTCACTTGTGCCAATAAAAGCCCTGATTCTCCCAATAACCTCTGCTGGGAGAGCCTCTCATCCAGGCTGGGTAATTTATCATTTCATCTCTGCCTCAGAGTGGTGCAAAACCCTTTTCTCTCCAGGAGGAGAAGTGCCAGGGATGAAACAGCTTAAATGGAGATGAGTATTTGCAGACCTCTGCAAAGCTTTCAATTAAGTGATGATAAAATAAACCCAGAGCGATGGAGGTGGTTCCTGTTCCATCCCACAGACAGCCCGGACTTCCTAAGGACAGCACCAGGAATGTGCAGCCTGCAGGGAGGGCTGGGCGGGGACGTTTGCTGCTTTTGGCTGCAGAATTCGGGGATTTTTATTCACAGCCTGCAGAGCTGAGCACAGCCTCAAGCCACCTCACTGCAGCACAGCTCTCCCAGCTTTCTTTCTCCCTGAAATCAGTGTTTTATGGGCTGTGGCTTGTGCCAGGCTGCGAAATAAAGGGGTTTTTACATCTTCCCAAGAAATGCTTTTCGCTTATGAGCGTGGGGGAGATGATTCACTCACCCCAGGGTGGCCTTGGGAACATCCCACGTGGATTTTATTGCTGCCTCTGCAGCAAGGGGGAAAAATATCCCAAAGACTGAAATAAGTGAATTATAGGGAAAGTATACCTCAGCTGTTCATCCCCTTTCTGTGACCAAAGAGCATTCTCTGCTTCAGCTCCCTGTAGATAAAACCACAACTCTAAAATCCCTCTGTTTTTTAATTGTCCTTGCAGCCCACAAGATGGCTTTTGGACCCATGTTTTATCTTTATTTTCATTCATAGTGGAAAATTTTGGGAAGGAAATGGAGTCTCTGGCTGCATTAGGTTGTGTTCTAAATGCAGTTTTCTTGCTTCATCCTGTCACCAACAGGACTTACTTCAGCTGGCACGGCAAAAATGGGAAAATAGGGGAATATTCCACTGCTTCCCTCTGGATATTGCTGCTACTATAAGGCTAAAACTCCCAAAACATGAGGGATATTAAATTTCTCCTGTTGAACCAGCTACACGTGCTTAAGCACATGTTCCTTCAGCACCCAGCCCTTAACCAACACCACAAAAATAGATTTATTGCTAGAGACCACTGAAATCTTCACAGCAGGGATGGGGCTGGTTCCCAGAGCAGCTTTTTAGGGCACAACAAAGCTCAGCTCAATTGAGATCACCAGGTGGCCTTAAGTGGGGGACTCCAGTGAGGTTTAAAGTTAGGTCAAGCCTAAACCCAGCTCCTGTTGTGTGGATGCTAACTCTGAAAGAGAGAGCCTGTAGAAATTACAGGCCACATAGCCTTCTCATTCCAGCCTGAGAAAGTAGCCTGGGAATTCATAAGGAGGATTCAAAACAATCCTCAAAGACAGAAAACAAACTACGAGAATTTCTCCTAATTGACTCCATGAGAGTCTGTGTCGTTCTTCCCAGCCGTTCCTAATAGAGCGACACTGGTGCAGCCTGTTGGGTCCAACCCTTCCTCCTCACGTGGGCAGAAACCAAATTAAAGCAATGAGACCTTGCAAATTAATAATTTATCCCCTTCCAAACAGGCTGGGAGGGGTTTTTTTCAGGAGTTTTATTTGTCTGAAGAAGCTGCCCCGTCCCTGGGAGTGCCCAAGGCCAGGCTGGAGCAGCCTGGGCTGGAGGAAGGTGACCTGCGCATGGCAGAGGGTGGAAAAAGGTGGGTTTTTTTAAGGTCCCTTCCACTCAAACCACTCCAGGATTTGGCTCAAAACCCTCTCAGTTGGTGTTTAATTGCTGGAAACAAAAGAGCATTAATTTAATTGATTCTGGGAGATAAGAACCAGCTCTGGGTTCTGCCATCAGATGTTGCGGCCTAGTTTGCAGGCCTGATCCAACAAGTAAACAAACCTAATTAATGAATCTTCTAATTAAGCGTTCCCTGGTAGAGCTCAGATGAAAGAATTGGCTGCCTGCTTCCTCCAGCTCCTGTAATCAAGAGACAGAATGAACTCAAAGTGAGCAAATTGGTGCTACTGTGTGCAGAAATTGGTGTAAACAACAATAAAATCATGTGAAATGCCCAGGCCCTTGCTATATCTGGCACCAACAAAGCAAACAGTGCTTCAAAGGAAAGAAATTAAACACTTATTTGCATTTCTTCTGAGTCTCCCAGAGACTGTAGTTCAGTCCTTGCAGACAAAATTCTACTTTGGTTTGGAAATTCCTGTGAGTGTTGTGTTAAAAGGAGTGTTTGGAATATAGGAAGAGGAATTCCTAAAATGTGAGATTTTGTTCCAATTCATCAAAATAGATCAGAGTATTTTCTTTTGTCTGTTTTAATTCAACTCATCCAGACACTTTGATATCATTTTAGGCAAATACATATGACTTGACATCAGAGCTATTGAACATTTTTAGCAATGGGAGTGCCTGACTCCCTCAGAGCTGGGCTTTTATGTGGTAGAAAGAAATATTTTTAAAAGGAAAACTAATAATTTTTCCTTTTTTGGTTTTTGGTTTTTGGTTGTTTTGTTTTGGTTTGGTTTGGTTTTTTTTTGTTTTTTTTTTTTTTTTACTCAGGACTGCTTGATTTCTGTGTAAATCCCAACTAAACAAGCAACAGCTCCTTCTGTGCTTCTGCAATAAAAGCAGCAGCAGACAATGAAGGCTCCACCCAAAACGTTCCTGATAGGAAATTCTTAGATTAAAAAAGGCAAAAAAAGGTAAACCCCACCAGAGTTCAGTGGGTGCATTCAGGTAATTTCCTGGTGCTCAGTGAGGCCCCAGCACAGGGCTCAGGTCTGAGGTTTTCCTTGAGGAAATACCGGTTGCAGGTTGGGATGTGTTTTTTATGGATGCAGCAGTGAAGGAATGAACAGGAATGTTTTGACCTGGAGTTGCTGCTTCTCCTCGGGCAGCACTGGGATTTTGAATCCTGGAATGGTTTGGGTTGGGAGGGACCTCAAAATTCATCCACTGCCATGGGCAGGGACACCTCCTGCTCTCCCAGGCTGCTCCAAGCTGGCCTTGGACGCTGCCAGGGATGGGGAGCAGCCACCTTTCCATTTCTGCATCATTCCTCAGAACAATTTGCATGATTTAGGTCACCCAGGTGTGGGTGTGGAGGAGCCCGCTGAGCCCGAGATCCTGGCTCTCTCCTGGAGGCAAGACACCTTTCACTCAGAGAGAGATAATGTGTCACTCCCAGGGCTCTTTGAGTTAGTTTTGTTAAACTGTTGTGCCCCATTGGTGTCCCCCCTGCTGTCCCACCCCGATACAGGTATCTCGGGCTTCCCCCCGCCCCTCTCCTTCCCCATAAATATCCCGGCTTTCCCCCTGTTCCAGAGATTCGCTGTTCCTGGCTCCCTTCGCTAAAGCTCTGCCCGAATAAAGGCTTGTGCCTTGGTGGAATGCCGGACCAGCTTTCTCGTCCCTGCTTTCTGTGTCACC
>NC_031790.1:1968769-1971486 GCF_001522545.3 Parus major
TCGAATGCTGCTGAGCTGAGCTGGAATCACTCGACTGCTCGAAGCTGCTCAAGCGCTTCGGCCCAGCCCTTCTCAGGGCTGTGTCTCTGGAGAAGTCGCGGTGCTCCGGGCTTTCCGTCGCCGCGGCACCCAGGGAATGTTTTTGTGAGGTGAACCTGGTTTTGGGATTCTCTGCCTGAAGTGTTGATGGCCTGGGGACGCTCACACCCAGTTAAACCAGTGAGGGAACAGCTTCAGCTGCACCAGGGCCAAAGGGATGAGCTGCTGCAAATTAGACAAGTGGCACAGGCCACTCCATTCTGGCTGGAACCAGCTCTGCTTCCTCCCCTTCCCCTGCTCACAATATTGATTTTTCTAACAGTAACACATCCAGGGCCTTGATTATCCTCTGCATTATGGCAGAAAGCAACAAAAGGGACACAAAGGGAATGATGGAATCGCTCAGCACTCCCCTGTGCCTGGAAATACAAGTCAGGGGAGCAGGATGCCTTCAGGAGTGGCTTTCTTTTCCTTGGAGTACCAAAGCTCCCTCCTCACCCTGAGTCCCACGGAGGTTCCACACTGCAGGGCTGTCTGCAGACAAATCCCCCTCCCCATCCTCCTGGCACACAACAAATGGTTTTCCACTCAAAAAACATGTGAGAAGGAGTATGAACAGCCTACAGGTATGAGGCTTGTTTTGCTGGGATCTGAAGCACGATGGTTTTTACAAGCTGAGGTACATTCCTTTATTAATACATGGCATAATAAATTATAGCATTAATAATTAAATCTTGTGCTCAGGCTGCTGTAGGGCAGATTAGCATAAATCCATTGGCATGAAACAAGGTATTTCAGTTTGCAGGAGCTGAGTATCCCAGAAAATATCAGCTCCCTGAATCCCTGACCAACACACTGTGAATCCTCCTCTCTACAGTGTCTCTTCCTTATTTCTTCCCCTTTCAAGCCCAATCTCTGCTAAAGATAAAACAGATTAGCACAGAAAACTCCACCTGTGCTGCTCTCCTTTGCGTATTCTGAATCATGAATGACTGCTCTGACATGCATGAATGCAGCTATGACTAGAATTTAAAAAACAAACGGTGAATAAAAATCAAGGCAGGAGCTGGGCTTGCAGTGCTGGCTGCTGAGAGCAGCTGCACTGATCTTCAGGAGGACTCTGTAGATTTGCAGAATAAAGTCTCCCAGCAGCTCTGCTGGGATATAGGTGACACTTAAGCCTTTATGAGCTCTTGGTACAGTTGATTCTACCCAGAATGAGCTCGGATGAGCAGGGACTGCAGCTTTGTACCTCTGAGAGGCCTTTGCCCTTCATGGCTCAATGATCCTCATATTTAAATACCCTGAAACTTATGGAGAAGCTGCCACAAAACAGGTGATGTTCCTGCTGGGAAATACATTAAATCCACCCTGCTCTACCTTTCCTAAAAGGCTGCTATAAAAGAAACATTTATTTGTGCCTGAAATACCCAATTACCACTGCAATTACTGACACGCACATTAATTCATACATGTTACTAAGTCTTTCACCTTTCTTTGTGAAGCACCTCAGCATTTTTGTGATATCTGTCTAATAAATGTCCCCCAATCTGTGCTGGCTTTCATTCCTTCCTGGAGAAAACTCTGAAGAGTCTTTTTTGTGATATATTTGACCTCCTGACTTTAAGAGGCAAATTCTCATTGTCTTTTTGAGCCTCCCATATAGTCTGTGCTCAACAACATCTCTAATTTACCTCTGATAAATCTCTACTACATAAATACTGCTTTGTTCTAACCAACCAGTGGTAATAGCATAGCCCAGAGGTAGCTGCAATGCAGCTGTCCAATTTAATCTCTGTATTAGCCAGATTAGACAAGGATAAATATCCTGTCCTGTCCCTGTAATCCATGTCTCAGACAGACTTGGCTCCAGGGAATCTCAAGGAAGCAGGTAACAGTGTGTTCTGCCAGGACTGAGAACCCTCCTGTGTCTGCTTCTGCTTTCGTGCAATGAAAGGACAAACATCACTGCCAGACTTCCTCTGAAGTGCCCCAGGCCAGGTTGGATGGGGCTTGGGGCACCCTGGGACAGTGGGAGGTGTCCCTGCCCATGGCAGGGGTGGCACTGGATGGGCTTGAAGGTGCCTCCCAACCCAAAACATTCCAGGGTCCCATAATCCTAGAATTACCTGGTTATTAGGGACCATTTGTAACAAAGGATGTGGGGAGGATGCAGGGGCTCAGAGAGCTCTCATGCCTTGTGAAAACTGCAAACTGGAGGCAAAAAAAATATGCTATTTACACATGTCTGAAGGTGCTGAGCTGCAGCCATGGCTGGGTGTCCCCCAACCTCACCGAGGCAACCTCAGCCACAACCTGGGGCTTGCAGCACATCCCGAAGCTTCTGCCAAGGCAGCTGTGGAGAAGCAGAGCTGGGTATTAAACACAGCCTGGGCAGGTTGGGGGTGCATATAGACCTGAGGGGATCTGGATCTGAAAGGGCCAGAGGGGGGCCTGAGGGGGAGCCGAGAGATGCCCCAGTAGGATTCGAGGCTGTGCCCAAGGAGAGCTGAGACGATGAGGGGGAGCCGAGCCGGGGCCGCTTCAGAGCGGACCGGTCACAGCCCCCCACTCCTGCAGGGATGTTCGGAGCTGTCCAGGCATCCTTTCACTGTCGTGATCCCCGGAGCTGTCCAGGCATTCCCTCACTGCCGTGATGGCCGGAGCTGTCCAGGCAT
>NC_031790.1:1971586-1973022 GCF_001522545.3 Parus major
GGCGAGCTCCGGCCCGTGCTGCTCAGGGCATTACAGCAGCGAGGCAATGGACCACTCCCGGCATCACCTCTCCGCGGCGATGTCGCTGTGCCCCGCCCCGTCCCCGCCCGGAGGCCGCTCCGCCTGCCCTCCCCGCCCATAAATATCGGGGTGCGGGCGGCGCCTGCCGCAGAGCAGCCGGTGGAGCCCCTGCAGCCATGAGCTCGTACGGCTACGACCCGTTCTTCCCGTCCTACAAGCGGCGCTACGCGGACAGCCCGCGCATCCATGTGTCGGTGCGCAGCGGCGGCGGCTTCAGCTCGGCGCGCTCCGCGTACTCCACCCTGTCCGCGCCTGTGTCCTCCGTGTCCGTGCGCCGCAGCTACGCTACCTCCAGCGCCTCGGGCTCGCTGCTACACTCGGTGGACAGCCTGGACCTGAGCCAGGTGGCCGCCATCAGCAACGACCTCAAGTCCATCCGCAGCCAGGAGCGAGCGCAGCTGCAGGACCTCAACGACCGCTTCGCCTGCTTCATCGAGCGCGTCCACGAGCTGGAGCAGCAGAACAAGGTGCTGGAGGCCGAGCTGCTGGTGCTGCGGCAGAAACACGCCGAGCCCTCCCGCTTCCGCGCGCTGTACGAGCAGGAGATCCGCGAGCTGCGCTTGGCCGCGGAGGAGGCGACGAGCGAGAAGCAGGCGCTGCAGGGCGAGCGGGAGAGCCTGGAGGAGACGCTGCGGGGGCTCCAGGCGCGCTACGAGGAGGAGGTGCTGAGCCGCGAGGACGCCGAGGCGCGGCTGCTTGAGGTGCGCAAGGGCGCGGACGAGGCGGCGCTGGCGCGGGCGGAGCTGGAGAAACGCGTGGACAGCCTGCTGGACGAGCTGGCCTTCCTCAAGAAGGTGCACGAGGAGGAGCTGGCCGAGCTGCAGGCGCAGATTCAGTACGCTCACCTGTCCGTGGAGATGGACGTGTCGGCCAAGCCCGACCTGTCGGCAGCGCTGCGAGACATCCGCGCTCAGTACGAGAAGCTGGCGGCGCGCAACATGCAGAACGCCGAGGAGTGGTTCCGCAGCCGCTTCACCGTCCTCAGCGAGAGCGCGGCCAAGAACACGGACGCCGTGCGCGCCGCCAAGGATGAGGTGTCCGAGAGCCGCCGCTTGCTCAAGGCCAAGACGCTGGAGATCGAGGCCACCCGCGGCATGAACGAGGCGCTGGAGAAGCAGCTGCAGGAGCTGGAAGAGAAGCAGAGCGCGGATATCTCCGCGCTGCAGGTGGGGGGGTGGGGGCTGGAGGGGTCCCTCAGGGGAGGGGGTGATGGGATGTGAAGGGCAGGAGAAGTTGGGGTTTTAAGGGCTCTGAAAATGCGGGGATGATGGGGTTTGAAGCGCTCTGCAGGTGAGGGGATGATGGGGTTTGGAGGGTTCTGGAGGTGAGGGGATGATGGGGTTTGGAGGGTTCTG
>NC_031790.1:1973147-1993352 GCF_001522545.3 Parus major
AGGTGAGGGGATGATGGGGTTTGGAGGGTTCTGGAGGTGAGGGGATGATGGGGTTTGGAGGGTTTTGGAGGTGAGGGGATGATGGGGTCTGGGGGGTTCTGAAGATGCGGGGGTGATGGGGTTTGAAGGGCTCTGCAGGTGACAGGGGTCAGGTTTTACAGGGTTCTCCAGGTGAGGGGTTTCAGAGTTTTCTGGGCTCTGCAGGTGATGGGATGGACGTTGGGGTTTGAAGGGTTTTGCAGGTGAGGGGGTTCAGGGTTTGCTGGGCTCCGCAGGTGAGGGGAGTTGGGGTCTGCAGAGTCTCACAGAAGAGGGGATCAGGTTTGCAGGGAGGGTTGTCTGGGGCATCGCTCCCGGTTTGTGCTGTGCCCATGTTGCAGAAAAGGCATCCTAAAATCACAGTGCCGAATGCCACAGAGCTATAAAGCAGGATATGGTGTGGAAATACAGAGACAAATCAGGATCTGAATTACCAAAATCATCCCAGAGATGGGGAGTTTGCTTCTGGTACTGCTTATCTAAAGTGTGAGGTGTTGTAAAATCAGAATGCAAAATGCCCCTGAAAAATCCCTATATCATGTGTCCATGTACTGATACAGCCTGAACTATACTGTCCCAAAAAATCACGGAATCATAGAATATCCCAAGTTGGAAGGAACCTGTGAGGATCATCAATGGATATCCCTAAGCTAAAATTAGAAAAAGATCGTAAAAGGCCAAAATCCAAATGAAACAATACACAAATTTCACAGATGCTTTAGCACTTGGGTACCAGAAAATTGAGTTCTGTGTGTTGAATTGGGCTGGAATAATGTAGAGTGGAAAATCTGCCAGGAAGGTGTTAAATGATTCTTTTTGGCTGAGGGTGGAGTGGGAGCTGTGCAGTGTCTGTGTGCTAGAGCAAGATTAAGTCAAAAGGGTTGGAAAAAATCCTTGTGGTTATTGCTAGACTTGAGAGAACAGAATTCTACGCTGTCAATATTGTTCCATCCAACAGGATACAATCAACAAATTGGAGAATGAGCTGAGAACCACAAAGAGCGAGATGGCTCGGTACTTGAAGGAATATCAGGACCTGCTCAATGTGAAAATGGCCCTGGACATCGAAATTGCAGCTTATAGGTATGGTGGGGGATGTTCTAATGAGCTAGAACTCAGAGCAGTTTCCATTCTCCAGGAGAATTCAGGTTATTTATCATTCCCCCAGCAGAAATTTTTATAGATTTGTGGCAGAGTTTAATCAGCTCCTCTCTATGTGCACACAGAATTTTTAGCTTGGCAATAAATGATCTCAGTTCTCCATCCTTACAGATAAAAGTACTTGTTCTGCACTTGGGAAAGAGATTTTGTATCACTGGAATTCCTCAATACCAGCGGCTCATTCTCAAAATCCCTCAAGAACAGGGATCCTTTTTTTTTCTAATTTGCAAATCTACAAAATAAATATTTTCCAGTAGAATTGCTGCTAAATCACTGTGATGTTTTGTCTCAGATACTGAGAGATTTTGATGCTAGAATAGAATTTCTGTGGGAGCCACAAGGGGGAATACTGGGAAGAGCAGCTCCAAACCTTGTCTGCCAGCTCAGCAGCAAATTGTTCCAGCCACACTGGGCTGTGCGAGGGTGGCAAAATACACCTCTAGCTTCATCTGCCAGAAGGACCTGGGTCTAGAAAGGTTTTCCTGTTCCTTCCAACAAGGAAAAGTGTTAATTCATCCACAGTGGATGCATCTGAAGGAATGGAAATAGTGTAGCAGTGACGCATAGTGTGAAACAAGCCCTTAACGAATAACCACACGTGCAGTCTGCAGGGCTCGTGATGCTGAATTCTGCTGCAACCAACTCCTCTCTCCTTGCTTTTATTTTCTCCCTGTTAGGAAACTGCTGGAAGGGGAGGAGACCCGGCTGAGCTTCACCAGTGTGGGCAGCATCACCAGTGGCTACAGCCAGAGTGCCCCCACCTTTGGCAGGTCCGCCTACAGTGGCCTCCAGTCCAGCTCGTACCTGATGACCACCCGCTCCTTCCCCACCTACTACTCCAGCCACGTCCAGGAGGAGCAGATTGAAATTGAGGAAACCATTGAGGCTGCTAAAGCAGGAGAAGCCAAGGCAGCTCCTGCAGAAGAGGGTGAGGAGGAAGAGGAAGAGAAAGAGGAAGGCGAGGAAGAAGCAGAAGAGGCTGAAGAAGAGGAGGAAGGTACTTAAGAGTTACTTTTAGACCCCTTTAATTCATGCTGCACCCTGCTCCTATAGGATAAACCCCAAAAATCCCAGTGATTAAATCCAATGATTAAAGCTCTTTCCTTTTCTACTCCCATGAGCCAAAGGATGGTGGGGTTAAGCGCATGGAATTTACCAGGAAAGTCTGAATATTGAATGGAAGATAAGGTCAAGTGTTCAAATCAGGCAGATTATAGGTTTCCAAAAACCCCAATGATAATGTTCAGATGTTACAGACATCCTCAAAAAGAAGGATCAAGGACATCCTGAGCTAAATATGAATTCCCAGGGAGCAGCCTGAGATAAAGGGGACATCAGCTGATGTGTGGGGCTGGAATTACTGGGTTTGGTGCATGGCAACATTGCTTCTCTGCAAGACATTGACTACGAGGGGTTCATTAATGTGAAGTTTAATTACAGTGAAATTACAGCTAAAGAGCCAATTGGAGAGCAGTGAAAGATAATTCAGGTCTTTGGATAAGGCTTTAAGCACTGAGTCCAGAACTGGTATTTTTCAAGGTCATGATTTATGAAGTGTTTCACTCCCCCTGAAATCCAGGAGAAATTGGTTGTGCAGTTTTTCTGTAGCTGGCTGGAGTGCCTGGGGTGGGAGGGGATTCCCACTGAACTGGGATCAGGAATTGTACCTGGATGTGAAATACCTTCCTGTCCTTCAAAGGTGCTAAGGAGGAATCAGAAGAAGCCAAAGAGGGTGAGGAAGAGGAAGGAGAAGGGGAAGAAACAGCAGCAGAAGAAGGGGAGGAGTCCCAGGAAGCTGCTGAGGAAGCTGGTGAGGAGGAGAAGGAGGAGAAGGAAGAGAAAGAAGTGGCAGGAAAAGAAGAGAGCGAAGGCAAGAAGAAGGCTTGATCTGAGGGCAGCTCTCCATCAGAAGCGACTGACTGAGCTGCAGTCTCACCTATTTAATTCAGTGACCACTGAGGTTCCAGTTCATGATTATGATGTTTCTCCCTGTGCAGAGTCTGAGTTTGCTTGCAGAGCACCCAAGGCTTGCTCCCCGAGTGCCGCATGGTTTCACGTATGAGTTCAGGGCTTTCGTCTTCCCTGGGTGACCCAGAATCTTAACATTTAAAAATGGGGGGGGGGAAAAAAATAAGTGGTGGGAATGAAAGGTTACCTTTAACTTGCATTTACAATAATTCTGGAAACGGTGGGTGGGGGAAATGATGGAGGCTTCATTAAGTACGTGCAATAAAGCAGTCAATAAAGTTCAGAAATGCTTACACAGATTCCTCAAGCTTGTCCTGTGTCACTGATGCCCTTAAAAGGTAGATAAAGGGGTTTGTTCCACTCGTCTTGTGAATGAGAAGTAGGAAAAATCTCTTGGGGGTGTAAAGTTTAACACATTTTACAAAAATACCCTGGGGTGTGTTGGCGGCTGGCATGGGTCTCACTGGCTGAGGGTGCAACAAGCACCAGCTCCCTTCTGAAAAATGCGAATTTCATCAAACCAATACAGAGGGGAGAAGCAAATGTGGCTGTTAAATTGTGGCAGACGTTGTTTGGTGTCTGGGGGGTCAGTAGGGAGAGGGAAGAACAACTGAGGGTGCAGGTGAGGCTTGGAGCAAAGAATATCTTCCAAAATAACATTAAAATCAAACCATGCTGAGCAGTTAGAAGGATGGATGGTGTGGGAGAAGGAGCTGCCTCCCCCAGGTGCTGTCTGAACTCAACCTTCTCTGGGCTGCAGAGACTCATTTTCTTCTGAGAATTTCCCAGGGCCTTTTAAAGCTTTAACTGAGCTTAAAAAATGCATAAAAAAAGGAGCATCTGAATAGCAGCACAGCCTGGCGATTCCACAAGCAGTGTCCTATGCTCTGAGCCTGTCAATGTTCAATTACCTAAAGCTGATATGTAAAATTAAACCTTGTAAGGGCAACCACTGGGCCAATGCTGCAAATTAATCCAGTTTCAATAAAATAAACCCATGGAAATTTGAGTTCAAACAGGCATTAGTGGCTGCTCTAAACTTTACAGAAAGATTTGTCTGGGTGAACTTTTGCACAGGATTACGGGGTAACTTGATTTTATGCACTGATGATGTGGCATCAGTTGATTTGTGTTCTCCTCAACAGCTTTGTCCAGAGAGAAAGGAAATCTCTTTTTTATACAAGTTTTAGGGGGGTACCAAAAGCATTTCCCTTTTCAGTGTTTAAAGGGTGATAAAAAGATTATGATGAATGAAATAAGCACTTTAAATTATTATTTTCTTCCACATTCGCAAGCAGCAAGAGAAAGAAAAAGAAGCTTGGTGAAACCACTCAGGAAAGCAGTAATTTCAGTAGCTCACAGAGTCCCAGTGCCATCTTCAATCTTTTTTTCCCTTCTTTCTGGGAATTTTGATGCTTTTGAGAACCAGAAGAAAAACAAGTGAAATAATTTTCACTTCCTTCGACAGTACCTCTTGAAATATTTATTTCCACATTTCCCTCTGGCTTTTAATGGGAGCTTTTTCTCCCTGTGTCAATGGCGAGCTGTTGTTACAAAGCAGAATTCCTTTTCCCTCTTCAGGGCAGTGGCGAGGAGAGCTTGGGGGAGCTTGCAGTGGTCTCTACAGAGAGCTTTCAGAGCTGTTGGGGGATGGAGGAGAGCTGTTCCGGGGTGTGCCAGCTCCAGCTTCCCCAGGCAGACTGTTGGGGCTGCTAGTCAGAGATAAGAAATGAGAGCTAGTTCTTAGAAACGAGCGCTGCCTCTGGGGAGCTGCCCGGCTGCTCCAGCAGGAAGGGTGCCTGGCCAGCCTGGGACAGAGGGGCTGCTCCTGGGGACAAAAGTCCTTTTCCAGCCCTGGCCAGAGCCCATCAGGACCATTAAAGGTAGAGCAGAGCTGGAGAGCTGGGCTGGAGAGAGCACTGACCAGGGCTGGAGGGGCAGGACAAGGGGGGACCGCTTCAAACTGACAGGGAGGAGGTTTAGATGGGATATTGGGAAGGAATTCTTTGTTTAGAGGATCTTGAGGGGCAGAGATAGAACTCCCAGAGAAGCTGTAGCTGCTCCAGGAGCCCTGGAAGTGCCCAAGGCCAGGCTGGATGGGGTTTGGAGCACCCTGGGACAGTGGGAGCTGTCCCTGCCCATGGCATGAGCTTTAAGGTCCCTTCCAACCCAAACCATTCCATGATATATCAAGTCCTGCCTTTCTCCAAGCACTCTGACCTCCTTTAACTCTTCAAAGCCCAAATTTTTGTCCTCTTTCACAACTTTTTCTTGCTGACAAACTCCTCTTTCCCTCAGCCCTTTGCATCACTCTCTGTTTTGGGAAGCAAAGCTCCCTGTGCAGCCAGTGCTGCTCCAGAGCAGCACCTGCAGAGCTCCAGCAGCTCTTCTCTCTCTCCTGCTGCCGTTCCCAGGCTGATCCCTGCTCCCTTGGTTATTTTTAATGCATTGCAGCTCCGCAGGGCTGAGTCAGCCCCAGCAGGAGCTGCAGAAGGGCTGACTCTGCAGCGAGCACCTGCTGGGGCCCCCGGCCCTGCTGCCCAGGCTGCTGGGAGGGAGCTTGGGCTGGATTTTGGGCTCACAGGTTCCCAGCTGCTCCCAGGGCTGTGGGGTGGATCCTGCTTCCAGCACTCACCTCACCTTGGGAAATCCAGGCGCTGCTTTTGACGCAATGCAGTACGAGCTGGCAGAGGGAGGCTTGGGAGGAACTTTCACCAGAGTTGCAGCTGCAGCAGCAGCTTCACCTCTGCCAAGCCAGAAGGGTCCTGGGGGCTTTTCCTGCTCTTTGGGTCTGGCTCAGGCTGAGATCTCACTCCAGGGAGCACCCAGGGAGGTGCTGGATCCATGAGATGCACACACACCCCCACCCCTCAGCAAGGGGAACACCTGTACAGAACCTCCACATCCCTGAAATTCACCTTCTAATAACTAAATAATTAACAAATCATCATTTGCTGCCTTCCTGGATTAGTTAAGGAGACTTTAATCGTGAAAAAGCAGGAATAAAACCCACATGCGAATGGGGAGACCACAAGCCCTGATGACTGGAGAAAATTCTGGTGCCTGACTCAGCTCCCTGGCAAATGCATCCTATTTGTGTTTTGTAATGCTTCCCAGTTTGTTCCCACCTGGATTTTTGTTCTGGGATGCTGTAAAATAACTGTGGCATCTCCACAACCCAGCACAGGAAAAAGAACCTGGTTTAGAGCCCTCCAGCTCCTGAAGTCACAGGAATATCCCACCTTAAAAAATGCAGAAGTCTTCATTGTAAATTCCTTTTAATTATTATTTTTCCCTTCATGGATTTTTTTTTTTTATTGTTTAATGAACTTCTCTGTCTGAAAATAATTATTCCCTTCACTGCTTCTGTGCAGTCTGGAGGAGTAATTGGCGCAGAACAGGCAAATAACATGCTATTTATGCTTCTCTGCCCAGGAATTGTGCTCTCTTTTGAAACTGTTTGATTGCAGATGTCAGTAGACAAAACCTCTTGGCACCATTAAATATTAATCAGTTCTTACGGATTTATAAACATTTAGAAATGTGTTAACCACTTGCTTGTTCCTCTTAGGATTTGCTGGGAACATCTGCAGTGGGAAATGGGCTAAATTCACAAATCCAGTGTGTTAGAGCAGGGGGGAAAATACAGTTGTGGGTGATAAGTACAAACTGTGAGATATTTTGGGTGGGTAAGGGGGGGAAGTGAAGATGTTGTGAAACACATCATGCCAAGAGTTTGCCTCCCAAAACCATCCAGGGAATGGATGCACCCTGGGGTTGGTCCAGCTGCAATCCTGGATTCCCCAAGTGCAAGCAGCAACAAACCCACCCAAATCACAATTTTGGGGGTCCCTGGAGCTGTGTCCTACCAGGACTGAAGAGAAATAAGCTGGAAAGGAATCCTAGCATGAAAAATAGCCGGGCTGGGATCCCACCTGCACACACTAAATGTTCCCAAGGCTCTTGCAAACACCAGCATTGAATCCACAGTGCAAGGTGACCCTTCCTCTCCATGCTGAAGATTCCTACATTTCAGTTCTGAGGGAGGGGTTTTGCAGTTTGGGACATTTTAGTGGCTTCTAGAACTTACCTGGAAGCACATGCGTAATTCCACATTAAATATTGGTCGCTGGTTTAGTCGTGGTGTTCTCTTGAAAATTTTGTTTAAATCCAAGGGGAAAACACTTTCAATTCTCACAAACCTTTGGGCACCTTGTGTTTAAACCCAGTTTGGTGCAGATACCAAAAATAGGGGAGTGCTGAACTCCTTATTCTTAAAGGTAAAGTTATTTTTGTGTCACACCCACACATGACCATGGATGAGCTGCCACGTAATTTTTTAATTCTGCTTTAATTAAACATCACTCAGCAGCCAAACTGTGGAGCACAGATTACAATTATTGATAGCAGCAGGAGAAACATTCTTTGGTTGGCTCCACAAAGACACCCTGATTTATTTGAAAGCCTTATCTGCTGTGGACTCTCCACCATTTCTCCAGTGAAGAACACGCTGAGCCCTTTCAATTAAAAACTCCTCAATCTTCATTTATTGATGGGGCGAAGAATTGAAGGCACATGGAAATCCTAGATTTTGATCAGACCCTCAATTAGGCAACAGATTTCAGAACAGATTCAGTCCATGACATGAATCCAGGCTTGAAAATTATTTGTAATTCTTTGTGAGTTATGGGAGGTGGGGCACCAACTGCAATCTCCATTTTCCTTTCAAAATGGGAAATAAACACAAAATTAATGTCATAATGACCAATTAATTCCCACATTGGAGTTGGGGCTTTTATCTTCTTCCTTTTGTTTAATTTGTCTCCATTTATTTTTCCATGTAGAGCAATTTTCAATTGGCTTTGCCCTTAACAAAGCCAACCTGGGAGATGCCATCCCTTGGCTGCTGGAAATTAGAAAGTGTTGGGTTTGAAACCCTTGGGCTAATTTTTGATTTTCAAATTTTGTGTTTAGAGGCACATTGGACTTTTTTGATCATTGGAGCCAGAGAATTAATAAGGAGGTTCCCATACAATTAAAGCAAGAGGGGATAAAATAACCAGAACCAAGCCCATTTTGAGGACCTCGTGGTGGCTTGGTTGAGTTCCCTTAGTGGGATTTTGCTCAATTCAGTGACAAACTGGTGCCACACCCAGCTGTGGCTCATACTGCCTCTCTCCAGCAGGAAAATCCAGGAATTATTTGGAATTTGACTATGTGTGGATGTTGGAGTGTAAGGAGGAAAACCATACTTACAGCAGGTTTTAACATTTTTTGGCTCAACATGAGCAGGATTGAGGGTTTATAGACCTTCCTCTTCCTAAAAAAAAAAAAAAAAAGCAACTGCAACCCCTCTAAGCACCTCAAGGCCAGGCAGAGGTGTTCAACGGTTTCCTCTTTCTAGAAATTTTGGGATAAGGCTCTTACCTTCTTAATCCAGCCTTTGTGTTGGTAGAGGAAATTTGTCCATCATATCCAATTCCCAAGCCACAGAACATCCTGAGCTGGATGGGACCCCCCAAGCACCATCAAAGTCCAGCTCCTAGACAAACAAGAACACTAAGGGGGATAAAAAACCTCCAGCAGTTTTCAACCCATGCAACTTCGTTCCCATTCAGGAGTGAGCATACAGCTCAGGGGAGGGTTTCAACTGGGGAAAAAGTCATCAGAACAAGCCACATTTTCATATTGACCTTTATTGAGCAAGAACTGCTGTGACTGTTTTACATCAAACAACAAAAGGTTGCGTACTGTGCATGTCAACAAGGTTCTCCCAGGAGCAAAAGTCCTCCCTAATTGCACCAGTGAGGTAAACACAATTAGTTATAAGTAGCTTTTTTTAATTTTTTTTTATTTTTGTTTTTTTTAAGGCTAGGAGAGTTCTGGTTCTCATGAATACTCTATTACTGTTTTCGGTTTGGTTTTGGCTCAGTTGGTTCTTTGCATAATACGTCTGAACTCATTCCTCAGATACGTCCCTCCAACAGCTCAGGAAATTCAGAAAAGCTTCCTCTGCACATTTCATCTCATGCACTAGTAGTAGGAGTATTTTTTTTGTAGATCCCCAAGCTCTGTGGAGGGAGTACACCTTGAGCCTGCATGCATTCCCACCCCCTTCCCTATATTGCACAAAAAAGTAAAATACTGTGTGTCTGGAGCCTCCATGAGAGAACCCGATCTGCTTTGAAGCCGTCACCCACATGCATTTTGCAGCTGTCTATGGCTTAACCTTTTGCACCGACCCAAGCTCTTGAATTGGTTTGAATTTTAGCTATGGTTGGTTTTATTCGCTCTCTTTAATCTCCTTTACTACAGCATGTGAAGTGACTTTCTCCACTTTCTTGGTGGACACCAGCTTCTCCTCAAAGCTTTCTTCGTGCTCCTCCACCTTCTGAGTGACGGTCACCGATTTTGTGATGAACGTGGTGCCACTGTCCCCACCCTCCCC
This sequence comes from Parus major, assembly GCF_001522545.3. Classification (NCBI taxonomy): domain Eukaryota; kingdom Metazoa; phylum Chordata; class Aves; order Passeriformes; family Paridae; genus Parus; species Parus major. Next base: position 1,982,764 of record NC_031790.1, read on the forward strand.
TGTGATTTTCTCCACTTTTTTGGTTACTACAATTTTCTGAGCCTTGTCATCCACGGGGCTCACATCGAGGCCATTAGTGACCACTCCCTTGTCCTCCTCCTCCTTCTCTTTAGATTCCTCCTCCTTCTTCTCCTCCACCTCCCCGTTGACCGCAATGTCCTCTTTCCTGGACTCCTTCTCGGCCTCGCCGCTCACTTTCATTACCTTGGTGACAGTGATGGTCTCCTCCACCACAGCCTTGGCATCCTTGCCAGGGGAGGGAGGCTTCTCCGGGGACCGGGGTTTCTCGGGAGTCACAGATTTCTCGGGAGTCACGGGCTTCTCAGGAGTGCGCGGCTTCTCTGGGCTTGCCAGCTTCTCGGGGGAGCGCGGCTTCTCAGGTGGTGCCAGCTTCTCCGGGGTCACAGCCTTCTCCGGGGTCACAGCCTTCTCCGGGGTCACAGCCTTCTCCGGGGAGGTCACCTTTGGTGTGGCAGGTTTCTCTGGAGACGCCGCTTTCTCCTCCTCCTTGACCACCTTCTCTGCTTTCTCCACCTTCGTCTCCTTGGCTGCTTCTACAGCTTTTTCCTTCAGGGTGGCCTTGGCCGGCTCTGTTACTGGGGATTTCGGGGGGGACTTTATGGGAGGTGTTTTGACCTTCTCTGCTTTTGCTGGTACCTCTTCAGCTTTGCCCTTGGCCTCAGGTTTTTCCTCCTCTTCCTCAGCTTCCTCCCCTTCTTCCTTTTCTTCGATTTCTTCTTTTTCAGAGCCACCTTCTTCCGCAGCATCAGATTTTGCAGCTTCTTCCTCCTCCTCTTCCTCCTCAGGTGCAGCTTCTTGCTCCGCAGGAGCCTTCTCAGAAACTTCTTCCTCTGCAGCTTCTTCTGCTTTTTCTTCCTCCTGCTCCTCTTGCTGTGCCTTGGCTGCCATTTCTTCTGCGATGGCTGCCAGGGCATCTTCCATTTCAGACTTCTCATCCTCCACCTTCGTCTCTTCAATGATTTCTTCTACAAACTTGTGCTGGACCTTCAGCTTTGGTGGTTCAATTTTTGTTTTCTGGATTTTGGTGGACGCTATTGTGACAGATGGTTGTCTATGTGTGAATATGGGACCAGTAATGCTTCCAGAGAAGGCACTGAATCTTGTCTCTTCACCCTCCAGCAGCTTCCTAAGGGAATCAGGAGGAGAGAGGAAAAAAAAATGAGTTTAAAAAAAACAAAATAAGGGACAGCTATGGGCATATTTGTGGCTGTCCCATCCTTGGAAGTTTCCAAGGCCAGGCTGGATGGGGCTTGGAGCAGCCCGGGATAGTGGAAGGTGTCCCTGCTTTGGGATGGGCTTTAAGGTCTCTTCCAGCTCAAACCATTCCAGGACTGTACAATATTTCCCTGCTGTACTATTCCCCTGCCACCAGGATGGAACCAGTTTGCTATGGAACGTGCTGGAACTGACCAGGGCCACCCACTGCTCACAGCCCCAGCTTTCCTTGAATCCGCTTTTTTGCAAAACTCACATTCAGCAGTTTTTATCTTGGTTTTGCTTATGGCAAGTGTGACACCTTCAGTGATCAGTTAAAATTCATCTTTACTGTCAGAAAGCTTCATTAGGGCATAAATCAGCAGGGATTTGGACAAACTAACTAATTTCAAAGGATTCATTATGACTTAGGCAAACAGAACTTGACACAGCCGACAGACCCAAATCAAATACTGTGTCTGAGCCTCTCACAGCTGATTAGGGAACATGTTCTAATTTAATAATTTGGCATCCACCTTTTCTTTGTGGGAATATGAGAACTGGAGATTTCAGCTGACTTTGGCAGCAGCCAGCTACAGCCCCCAGGGTATCTCTGTGTCTGAACAACCTCAGGAATTTCAACAGATCTGGAGATGGGGGAGTTTTTATGTTGTTTTCACTTTTCTTCTATTCAAGTGTTTTTCATCTCAGCCTGTGACCCAGAAAAATCAGGAGCTCTCCAGCAAGAGTTCTGAAATGATATAGGAGACTAAAAGAACCTGCCAGGTGATGGCAACAGCAAGCAACGCTCAGCTCCAGATTAAAGCAGATGGCCCTGAAGGAAAGTTGAGCAAGAAAAGCAAAAGTGTTTGTGACAGGCAGATCAGCACTCGCTGCCTCAAACCATGATCAAGCAAATTCACTGTCTCTCCCAGGCGATAAAAGGGAACTCTGGTGACAAGCCCTGCATGCCTGGCATCTGCAAAGCAGGCAGGAATTAAAAATAACCTCGTCTTTCACTGCATCTCCCTCTCGTGCAGCCAAGGACAGAATGCGGCACGGGAGCCGCCGCACTGAGTCACGCTGTGCTTGTGCCCACGGGGCTCGCTGGCAGCTCTGCCCCTCATCAGCTGGTCCCTAATGACCTTCTAGGCTCTCACTAGGCTGCCTAATGGCTGCAGCGATTTAGCCAAGCTCTCATTTTACCCGTGCTGGCTGCACGCAGATATTTCTTAGCTGTGGCAAAGCTTCCTGAGGCAGCAGCATCTGCAGGGCTATTAATATTCCAGGCATGTCTGCAAAGAGCCCACCGTACCTGTATGCAGCAATTTCGATGTCCAGGGCCATCTTGACATTGAGGAGGTCCTGGTACTCCCTCAAGTGACGAGCCATTTCCCACTTCGTTCCTCTGAGCTCGTTTTCCAGCTGGTGAATCGTGTCCTGCAAGGGAGACGCAGAAAACCCCCGTGACACGGAGAAACGCCTCACGCGGGGACACAGCGGGCAGAACTTCTCTGAGGAGACTTTTAGAAACTCTTCCCACCGCTCGGGGAGGCAGGGCCGGCATCAGAGCAGGACCCACCCGCTCCCACCGCCCTCCGTAGTATCCTCCCCCCGCCCTCCGCATCCCTCTCTGCGGAGCCGGCACCGGGCACCTCCCGCATTTCCTCCTTCCACAGCCGGCACCGGACACCCCCCGCCTCCCCGCCGGCTCCGGGACAGCCCCGCACCGCCTCCCCGGTACCTGATAGGTGCTGAGGTCGTTATTGTGGCGCTCCTCGATGTCGCTGAGCTGCCTCTCCAGCGACTCCTTGGTGCCGCGCACGGACTCGAGCTCGATGCTCTTGGACTGGAGCTGGCGGCGGTACTCGGCGATCTCCTCCTTGGCGGAGCGGATCGCCTCCTTGTTCTGCTCGGCCGCCTCGGTGAGCTTGGCGTAGCGGCACTTGAACCACTCCTCGGCCTGGTGCATGTTGTGGTCGGACTGGCACTCGAGCTGGGCACGGATCTCCTTCAGCGCCGTCGTCAGGTCTGTCTTCAGGTAGTCCTTCCTCTCCACAGTGGCGTGGGACGCCTGCAGCTGCGCCAGCAGCTCGGCCACCTCCTCCTCGTGGTTGCCCCTCAGGAAGGCCACCTCGTCCTGCAGGGATTGCACCTTCTTGTCCAGTTCGGCTCGCATCAGCGAGGCCTCCTCCATCTCCTTGCGCAGGGCGCGGATCGTCGCCTCCGTCTCGTCGCGGAGCCGCGCCTCATCCTCGAAGCGCTCCCGCAGGCGCTGGATGTCCTCCTCGATGTGCTCCGAGTCCAGCTGGATCTGCGCCTTCTCGTGGCTCACCTGCTCCAGCGCCCCGCGCAGCTCCCGCAGCTCCTGCTCGTAGGCGTCGCTGAGCTGCGCCCGCCCGGCGTGTTTCTGCCGCAGCGCCGCCAGCTCCGCCTCGATCTCCTTGTTCTGCTGCTCCAGGTAATGCACCTTCTCGATATAGCCGGCGAAGCGGTCGTTGAGCCCCTGCAGCTGCTCCTTCTCGTTGGAGCGGCTCAGCTTGAGCTCGGCCGCGCCGTTGAGCAGCGAGGACTGGCTCACGTCCAGGCTCTCGGCCGAGCTCAGCACCGTGGAGCCGTAGGCGGCCCGCGGGCCGCCCAGGTTGGGGCGCTTGTAGGAGGAGGACACGGTGCTGCCCGAGCCCCTCGACCAGGACTGCGAGCGGAAGCCGCTGGACGGGGACGCGCTGGCGCGGCTGTAGGTGGCCCGGGTCTCGGTCACCCGGCGGTACGAGGGGTTGCCCAGGGGCTCCATGGTGTAGCTCATGGTGGGGCGCTGGGGGCGGCGGTGCGGGGCTGCTCCGGCCGCCGCCACCCCTTTTATAGCCCGGCCGGGCGGCTGCGGGGCGGCCCCGCACACGTGTGCGGGGGGCGGCTCCTCCCGGCCCGCCCCGCCCGGATCCCCGCCCCGGCTCCCCCTTCCTTCCCCTGCCGTCCCTCGCCTCGTCCCGGCCGGCCCTGTCCGGCCCCTGCCGCCCTCCCCGCTCCCCTTCCCCTTGCTGCCCCTGCTCTCTGCCCCCGCCTCCCCTTTCTCTTCCCGACCCACCCCGCCCTTGTCTCCGCTGCCTCTACTTCCTCCTTTCTCCCCCCTGCTGCCCCCTTCCCTTTCCCGAGTTCCTTCCCTCTTGCCCTGCTTCCTTCCTTCTCCCCCCTCCCCTAGGCCAGCACCCTCTTCCTTTTTTCCTCCCCTCCTTTCCATTCGTCCCTTTATTTTCTCCCTTCCCTTTCTTTTATTTTTTTTTCCTTCTCTTGCTTTGCTTCCTTTCACTTCTTTCCCCTCTTTCTTCCATTCCTTTTCGCTCTTCTCCCTCTTTTCCTCTCTTTTCTCTCCCGCAGCGCCCACGGCAGAGCGGAGCGCGGTGCCGGCCCCGGGCCGCTGCCGGGGGCTGCCGAGCAGGGTAGGGCTGGGAACGGGGAACCGGCAGCGGGATCCGGGAATGGGGATCTGGGAATGGAGGTCCGGGGATGGGAATCAGCGGCTCCATCACCACGGACAGCTCCCGCCGGGCGGGCTGGGGTGGGGACCGGCCTGCCGCGGGGGCTCGGGGGATTCCAGGGGGCACAGGGAGCCGCAGATGGGTAGGGAGGCTCCTGTCCCCCCTTGTTCCCCTCTGTCCCCCTCTGTCCCCCCTGTCCTCAGGCGAGGTCTGGCGTGTGAAGGTCGCAGCGGGCGGGGGAGGGGGCGCTCGCCGGGGCTCTGCGGCACCAAGCGCTCCCCGCACTGGCTCCGGCTGCTCTGCGGGAGGAGCGGGGGGAAGCCCAGGAGCCAGCAAGAGTTTGGGAGACCCCCCCTGGCATCCCAAATCCTTGCTCTTGATTCTTTTCTTCCTCTCTTTCTTCCTTCCTCTCTTCCCTTTCCTTTTTCTTCCACCCGCCCGCTTTGATCTTGGTGCATTGCTCAGAATGAATAATAAATTGTTTGAAACCTTGTTAGAAATTACGTTTATGGGGGAAAATAGACTTCGTATGGGCTGCATGACCGTGCCTGGCTGCCATCCAGGCTCTGACCTCCTCCTGGAGAGATTACAGCTATGGAGGAAATGGATTAATAAACTTCAAAGAGAAAAAAATAAAATAAAACAACCAACCCCCACCCCCCCCCAAAAAAAACCAAAACCCCTGCGACAGCTCTCACGGAAAAGCAGAGGGACGCTGTGTGGGGAGAATGAATTCCTCGCTCTGAAGGTGCAGAAAAGGCTCTGTCTGTGTTCACAGCCTGAATTTCTGAGCAGATGATCTGGCGAAAGGCAAAGCCCTCCTCACAAACTGCCCTGACAATTGCTGGTGGGATGTGTGCGGCTACCGAGAGTTGGGGAATTCTGAGGGCCAGGGTTAAACTTTGCCGAGCACATGGAGCCTCGCACCTCTGCTGGCTCATTAATATGACGCTGTCATAGGACTGCAGCACTGCAGTCAGAACAGAGCTCGGGTTTATCCCCGGGCTCTGCTCCCAAACACAGCTCCAGCCGCTGCCTCACCTCTGGAGTCTTGGATTAGACACACAGGACAAGGATTTTATGCTAATGAAGCAATCGAGGATTCTAAAGTGGCTTAATTAATTTTACTGAAAGTTTCTGCCACAGGCACAAACCTCTTTGGATTTCATGGGGAGTCAAAATAAAATTCCTGCCTGTCAGGGCATTGCATTTTCTTTTTTAGGGTAAAAGATATGTTAAGATCTGGTTTATTAATGTTGTTTTTTTTTTATTCCCTGATAATAAAGACTGGGAGGGGGTAAGAGATCATGGTTTATCCATAAGGAAAACTCACTGTATAAGGAAATACACAGTTAACAGAGGTGCTTGGGAGATTTTATTATCCTTTTAATCTCCTGAAAACAAGGACTGGCAGATGGAACTTTGTAATAAAACTCCCTCTCATTAAATACCTCGGTATTTGAAATCTATTTGCCTCGTATGCAAAATAAATTGTTGCTTTATAATCAAGCAGGGCTAGGTTTGATTTATTTATTTAATAGTGATACCAAGCAATGCAAACTTCTATGGAACACAATACATCTCATACATATGTATATATACATATATGTATTGCTTTAAAAATCAGGATGTTTAGAGGAGAAAATGTTGGCATTCACAGAGGTGTTTAGTGCAGAATTTCTGAAGTAAAATTAATTGTTTTAATTAAAAACAGAGCCTTGCAATGTGAATTTCTGCTCTCTAATCAGATGCAGGGGCACAGGGCTCCTGCTACATTATCCTGAAGGTGGTTTGAAGGTTAAAGTGAGTCAAGGAAATCAGTCTGAGATGTTCCCTCTTTTCTGATGAGTAATTAATCCCTTTTCCCTTTCTGCCCATCTCTGCTCTGGAGATTTTGAAATGCAGGCTGATATTTCTGCTTAAGGAGAACTGGTTTTGTCTCAAAGTTGACCAAACAAGAGCTTCTACTTGGGAACAAAGCTGATGTCTCAGGATTGAGGAAGGAGGAGGGAAGGAAAGGGCACTCCCATGGAATTGATTTTAATCTCAATTGTCCACTATTGACAAGCCTGCAGTGATGGGAGTGTGAGAGTCCTGCAGCTTCCTTAAAACATAAGAATAAAGGAAAAAAAATACAGAGGGTGGAGTAGCACAACCTGGCTGTTCCCAGGGAAAGGAGATCAAAACAGAGCCAATGATAATGAATTAATTTGAATATATTAAGAAAATACTGAGTCAGATGGGTGGAATAAAAGCGAGGTTTGGGCGGGGGTTTTTATGTTGTACAGAGGCAGCAGAATTAAGACAGTGGACAGTTAATGCAACACGGTTGGAACTGTTACAGATTATTTATCAGCCTGTAGGGGGTTTATCTTGGTGAGTTTTTAATATAAAACCTGGTTTAAGTTTAAGCAGTTCAAGCCTAACTAGATCTTGGTGGTACCCATTTAAGGAGGGCAAACATCAACATGGGATGGAATTTTGTCAGAGAGGGAAAAGAGTCAGGAAATCAGGATTTGGTCCATTTTTATGGTCCCCATAGGGTAGTGGTGTGGCTGTCCAAGCTGCAGGGTTTACACCCATCCTGGAGCCCTGATGTCCTGTGGGGTCACCCCAAACCCACCATCAACAATGTCCCAGGACATCCCCTGGTGGAAATTGCTCTGGTTCCAGCTGAGCCAGGAGAGCAAGGACACTTGAGCCCAGCTGAGGATGTGTCCTGAGATATTTAAATAGCCACAGCCAGGGAGGAAAAATGGGATTTATGGACCAAAGCCCTCATCCTGGACTGCTGGATGCTCCTTGGAAAGGGACTTCACCCTAAGGAGTGCCCAGCCCAGGGCAGGACAGCCCAGGGCTGAGCAGGGCTGGTGTCCTACTCCCTGGGAAGTGGATTTTTAGCAGGATTTACTTTTTCCTTGTAATTTGTTCAGCATTGAAATTTGAAGGATCAGGTCTGGTGTGAGCTGGTTGATAATGGATTATCCTGTCCACTAAAGATCTTCAGGATCCTCAGGGACTTGAAGCAAAGAGGGGAGAGGATGGAGAGGACAGAATAAGCTGTGGGAATTTTAGGGCTGGAATGGGGTGATCTTTAAGGTTCTTTCCAACCCAAACCATTCCAGGATTCCATTTCCCTTCTGTCCTGGGGAGCCTGGGCTGAGGTGGGGATGTCACTTTTTGGTATTACAGCACTAACACAAACACAGGCACTGGCCTGTGCTCTGAAAAACTGATGTGTTCATTTGATTTCTGCTGGAAACCGGTTTCTGATGGTAGAGCTGTAGCACAGCAGCATTTTCCTAATGCAGCCCCCACTTCCCTCATTCCCTCTGTGCCACCTGAGGCACCTCAGGACCTTAAATCAAACACTGCCAGATATTTGGGTTATTTTCTTCACACAGAAATGTCCTGTGTTGCATTTGAGGGTGAAATATTCCTGAGAGCCCAGGCCTGAGGCAGAGTTTTCATTCCACTGACCAGGGAAGGAAAAGTTCTTGCAAATTCCTACAAATCATCACTGAGCTCATTGGCTGCTTTCACTTTCCTCAATTCATCTGCTGCTAGAGCCATTCATGGAATGATAGAATGGTTTGGGCTGGAAAAGACCTTAAATCCCATCCCATCCCCTGCCAGAGCAGGGACACTTTCCACTGCCCCAGGTGGCTCCAAGCCCCATCCAGCCTGGCCTTGGGAAACATTCACCCCAAAATTTCCTGCAGTGTCAGCACCAAGAATAATTACACAGCTCCAGACATCACTTCAGTCATTTAGTCACTTTAAAAAACAAAATTTTTACCAGACCACCCACACTTCTCTGGGGTGTTTTCCCTGCATTTTTAAAGCCCTGCATTGCACATTGATTTTATAACTCCTGGGGTGGGATGTTCTCTTTCCTGGGCGCCTCCTACTGTGCTTCCATGGGCCACTTCTTTAATCTGGAGGAATTCACAGAGGAGCAAGATGCTGAATTATTCCATGAAGGGCTTAGCCTGGAGTCTGCTGATTAATAATAGAAATAATAGAAATATATTCAAGCAGATTTCTGCAGCTTTGTGTTGTATTCTTGGGAATAACAGGGACAGGGTGACAGGGACAGGGAGATCTTGTGTCTCCAGCTCCCTGCTATTCATGGCTTTGATTTTCCACCAACAAATTCCAGCAACTTTTGGAATCCTTGACCAGGAAAAGCTCTGTCCATGCTCCTTAACTGGGTGTTGAACTCCTTCGCACTGCTGCTTTGAACTGTCCTTAAACCAACAAATTCCAGAGCTGCGATGAACTTGTCAGGTGAATCATGGAATCACAGAGTCCTGCAGTGGTTTGGGTGGGAAGGGGCTTTAGAGATCTTCTGATCCCACCCCTGCCTATCCCAGATTATCCCAGCCTGGCCTTGGACACTTCCAGGGATCCAGGGGCAGCCACAGCTGCTCTGGGAATTCCATCCCAGCCCCTCCCCACCCTCACAGGGAATGATTCCTTCCCCATATCCCATCTAAAATTGCTCCCCTTCAATTTAAAGAGCAAATTCAGCACACAAATGACCTCTGACCCTTCTTAGTGACATTCCTGAAGCGATGGCCACATTCCCTGGACAGATATTGGAAAACTTGGCTCTTACCAGAGAATTCCTTTGTAGATCCTGGTGCCAGAGAAGCCAAAACCTGACAGGGCAGAAATGGGACAGCTGGAACAGCTTTTTCCAGGCAGGAAGAGTTCGGAGGTGAAGGTAAGGGTGCAGTGGCAGAACAAGCTTTCATTTATTCAAGGAAAAGAATGAACTCCAAGGAATCCACTGACCTCAGCTTCCTTTCTTCTGCACCATCCTCTGCTGGATTCAGGCACAAATCCCTGCCAAGGATTGGCTCCAAGCCACGGAAAACTGGGATTTGAGTGGCCTGGATGAGAATCAGATGCAGCCCCGTGGGTTTGCCCCTTGCTGTCCCCATGCTCAGCCAGAGTTGGGACTCTCTGCTCCTGTTCCCACATGTGGTGCTTGGTGTCTCCAGCTGAAAACTGCCACCTGGAAAAGCACAAATCCAGGTCAGGTAGCAATCTTCTGGTGAGAAAGTGAGCAAAAATAGCTCTTCCTACCTCATTTGGAGAGGGGTTTTTTGTAGCCTTCCCTTTCTAAAAATATCACTTTGAGAAGTGGCCACAATTGTGCTTTTTCTGACCACTTTTCCTGGAGTTCTGCATCCCCCATGACAGCGCTGCCATAAGGAAAAGCTATTTTTAGGGTGTTGCTTCTCAGGGAAAAAAAAGGAGATAAATTGCAGCAGGTTGGAAATTAGAGGCAGTTAGCCACAACAACTGTGACATTTATTGTCACACACTTGTGTCATGCCAGCAATAAATTATGGGCATTATTGGGGGGAAAATCCAATTTTTCAATCCATTGGCAGCACCTCGATGGAGAAATTCTGCTGCCTGGGCTGGTGTGCAACAGTCTGGGGATTTGGGATCTCTTTGTCCAAATGACCTCCTCTACAGACTGGCTTGCTCAGAATATTCCAAATATCCTGAAAACTCTGGAATTGGTGGATTTTAACACTGCAAAACTTCTGCTGGGGCAAATGGAGCTCAGAGCTTTGGGCCATGTCCAGGCTTGGAGGTTGGGAAGGTCTTGGGCAAATTGAATTTCAAACCAAAATTAAAATCAAATTTAAAATTTGATTTTAATTGAATAATATAATAAATATATTTCAATTGATAAATTGATAAGTTGAAAACAAAATAAGTGGTGCTCTCCTAATTTCAGGGAGCCTGATAAATGAGTGTATTACTCAGGGATAATAAATAAATAATATGATATGATATGATATGATGTAATATAATATGATATGATATGATATGATATGATATGATGTAATATAATATGATATGATATGATATGAT
>NC_031790.1:1993757-2000438 GCF_001522545.3 Parus major
GCTTTATTTGGGAATAGACCTTGGAGCTGTGGATTTGGATGGGATTTTGGGCTGACATCTTTCCCTGGGAGGGTGGTGGGATGGAATTCCCAGAGGAATTCCAGCCCCTGGATCCCTGGGAGTGTCCCAGGCCAGGGTGGAGCACCTGGGACAGGGGAGGTGTCCCTGCCATGGCAGGGTTGGGATCAAACGCTCTTCAATGTCCCTCCCACCCCAAACATTCCAGCATTCCCTGTCTCCCAGGATTTCTGAGATACCCAGCTCCACAGCAGCTCCTGGTGATGGAGCAGAGCTCCCACTGAATTGTTAAAAACCAATATGATCATGGACAAAACCCTTCTAATTAAACTAATTAAAGTTAGTGAGGGATATGTTTATTAACCGGTGGGGGGCATGGGGTCCTCCCCAAAAGACGAGACCGCCTCGAGCAAGGTTTTTCCCCTCTATTTATTTACATACAATCCATATGCATAACCCCAGCTCCTCTCATCCCCATTCAGTGTTAAAATGAGGTTGTTAATCCTTCACATGTGCAGTTCTTCTCTTGATTTGGGTCGGTGGTCTCGACTTGGGTCAGTGGCCTCAAAGGATGAAGTCAGGAAAGTCTTCCTCAGGTGTGTGTGACACTCTGGCCCAATCCAAGGCCCCTGCTCTGTATATATAACATAATAATTAATTAAATTAATTAATTAATTAATAATAAATATGGTGCAGAGCCCAGGTGCTGCCATTGCTCTCTTGGCTTCAATCTGTTCTTGTAATGGCTCGCTTACTCCGCTTTCTTCTATACACAATATAACAATTAGCTCTGGCTAATTGGCTAATTGCTAATGAGCATCTAATAATCATTAATTTACCATTTGCTCATCTGACTTATACCTTGATTGTCGCACTGTATTGGGAACAGTGAAGCAGGACACGGATTCTCTTCTGGGCTGCACAAGAGAGCCAGTTTTATTCTTCCAGATGTTTCATGGACAGCTCCGAGCAGCTCCAAGAGGTGAAACTCTCATGGTCGTGAAGCCAACACGTCACCATCACTGGGCAGTTGATGAAACAACCCTCGAGTGTTTCTTGGAAGCAAACACCACCTGCAGAGGTTGTTTTCCCTCTCCAGGGACTGTTTGGATTTCTTCTGATGATTTCTCAGGCCCCAGTGAGAACCGGTTTTGCACAGGCTCAAGCTAATGTCTGAAGCCTAAAAAAACTCTTATTGTCAGTTCCCATGATCACTGTGAATTGCTTCTAACCCTTAGCTAAATCTTAACCCTTTAAAAGTCATAATTCACCATGGGTTCAGCCCCTCCAGGTGGATTTGTGCTCCCCTGTCCCTTGGGGACATTTTCCTTTTCTTAATTTTATTGTCTCCTTTAGACCAGAGGCAGGAGAAATGTGCTTAAATATGGACAGTGCCGATGTCTGAGGTAAAACATCTCTCCTTCCAGTCTCATTTGGATCTGGGTTAATTGCTCTCCTGCTAGAGTTTTAATTGATGTGTGAGGAGGGAGCAGGGAGAGGCTGGTGACAGCCCCACATGGCCACAGAGCCTCCCGATTTTTCTTTTTAATTAGAGCTGAAGGAAGAGTCCACCTTGCCGCTGTGCCCTCCGAGGATTAGTTCTCAGTGAGATGCTAAACATAAATATCATTTATTTTCCTGACTCACATCTTGAGCAGAGCTAGAGAGGTTTTTCCAGGTGAGAAAGTTTCACAATGGAATTAAGAAAGAGGGGCCCATTCAAGGAAGGGCTCACCTCGTGCTTCATTGTGGGGAAAAAAAGGAGAATTTAATAATATTAATTATCACTTTGGCCCAAGAGCTCAGAGGAGCCTGGGAAAGCTTTGTACAAAAAACCTGAGCTGGTTTTGGCTGGAATTTCACTTTAATTTCTCCAGTCTTGTCCTCTTAACATCTAAAGAATATTCTTAGCAGAAATAACTGTAAGCTGATTAGGAGGGAAGCAATAAATACAAATCAAATTGAATCATGCAGAGACTCCCAGCAAGAAAATCAATAATTTCAATGATGTATTTTTAAATTCGTGTTATTAGGAAAACACACATGCAGCTCCTTCAAATCTTGATTAAGCAGGAGCTGGGAGGTTTCATTTTTGCCTCAGGGTCCTCAACTGGGGTAAAAAATCAGAATTTTAAAAATAAATGTCAAAGAAATTGTGTGAATTTGCACCAAGGCAAAGCTGGAACACACAGGACAAACCCAGGACGTCTTGGGAAAGCCATCCATCCTGAGGGAGAAGGATGGTTCCAGGGAGCTGCCTGTGGCAAACCTGAAAATATTCCATAATCTGATTTAAAAATGGCAAAACCAAAGGTAATTTTTAGTACTCATGCTTGTATTTTTTAAATCAATGCTTGTTCTGGGCAGCTGCACATCAGATTAGCTCAGAGACTCCACATTTGTCATAAAACAGGAGCTTCTTTTCCATTTGGGATGTAGGGAAAAGCCATCAAAATGTGCTTTTCTGAGTTCACCAGCATCAAATGCAATTCTACACCCCCTGAAATGGCATTCCCTGATTTTCACTGGAGTCCTGGACTCGTGGCTTGGAGCCATGGATCCTTTACCAGCACATCCCCCACTCAGAATTCCTTAAAATCCCAATGGAAAAGGAGCTCCGGGGGTAGGAAACATGCCAACATTCAGAATTTCAGTACCACACGACCAGGAGATGCCAGCTGGGTGCAGTTTGCTGCCTTCCCTCCTTTTCCATTCCAAGCCTCAGACCGACCCTGAGCCATGAAGTGGCTCCATGGCAATTAATGGCATCCAGAAAAGGCTTTGAGAAACAAATTTTGAGGTGATCACAATAAATGCAAGGTCAGCCCATTCTCATCCCTGGAGACACTCCTGGCCTTGGCAGGGCTGGTTGGGCCTGGGATTCTTTCAGCTCTGGGGTTTAGAACCAAACAGTGAAGTGAACAAAATTCCCCCAGCTGATCCCTACACCGCCTTAAATGTCCACATGGAATTTTTTGGTGTTTGTGGAGAGCTTCAGCCAAGGAATCTTCCCTTCCAAGCCAGGCTGTGATGAGGACCTGGCCAAGACACACCATGCTTTACCTTCCTCATTCCCGCTCTGTTTTCCTGCATTCCCAATCCATTTCTCAGGAAATCATTCCATTGCTCAACACCCAACAAAAGAATTTGTTTATTGTGTGATGCATTTATTAATTTTAATGTTTTCCACCTCTTTGCTGCCCTCAGTTACAAGAATATTGAAAGGAACTTCTCACCGCTGTTGATTTATTGTTGGGAGGAGTCCCCATCCTCTTTCCTTGGTGCTTCCCTTAATCCCAGACCTTTTTCCATTCAGAGGAGATGGGTGGGATCATTTTAAACATTTCCCTTATCCCTGGTACCACTGGGATTGTCCCCCCAGGTACTTCCACTGCTGCTTCCAACCTGGAATTGTGCTGACACAGCCCAAATTCACTGACACAGACACCCAGCCCAAGAAAATCCACTTTTAGCATTAAAATCCAATGCCAAGAACAGCTTTTCTTTTCATTCCCATCTGCATAAAGGGCTGGAGCCCTTTCAGATTTTGATTTTCCCCCTCACAGGAACAGAGTTACCTCCTTTAAGCAGGGAAAAGAAATGTTCCACATGCCAGGGCTGATCTTCACTCGAAGATTTCAACAACCCTGTGAGTGAAAAATATCTTTTAGTTGGGAGTGGAATGGTAAGGGAGTCCAGGCAGGATTGGAGCCAGCCACAAGAGAGAACCCTGTGGAGGGCTGGATTTAACCTCCAGCTGCTGATATTCGTGAGCACAAACGATGCCTGAGTTTGTTCTTCTCCAAAATAATACGAAATTAAAATTCTGAACGATTCAATATGACAAAAAACAATAAACAAACTGTTCCTCATATTATTCTCATGAAGCTCAACACCCACTTTTCCTTCAGAAAAATATGTCCTAGGATGGGTTCAACCCTCAGCCCTGACCTGAGGCTTTGCCCAGCAGCTAAATTTTTATTTCCCCACCTGTGGGGCATTAGAGGAGCTCCCTTTTTGTGAGGCTTTGATTTCCCATCTCCCATATTTTCCTATCAGGGTATTTAAAAGCAATTTGTGTTTAAAATCAAAAATAACTTGGCTTTCTCTGTAGGGGAGGAAACAAAAAGGATTCCCCCGGGTTAAGGGAGACCCCAAACAGCAATAAATTCACTTCTTCCTTTCTGTATCTTTGGGTGTTGCTGTCACCGCGGGGGGATTCGGGGCCATTCCTTTCTCTCTCATTTTTGGGGTCACTCCTCTGGTTACAGATGTATTTTGGACTGTCCCATTCCCTCTCCCTCTGGATGGATGAAAGCATGGTTTTCCTTCAGCCTCTGCCTGAAATGCTCTCATGAGTCAGCAGCACCGTCTGTTCGAGGCTGCTCCTTCCAAAAATCTGCTGCTGATGAATTAAACATGCCCAGCGCTACCTCCCCCCTCTCCCACCACGCCGCTTTCGAGGCTTTCCTCGCCTTCCACCTTCGGAAATCCAGGCAGAACCCGGGAAATCCTCCATGGAATTCCAGGGAAACTTTCAGAGAAGAGGCAGAGCCACGCTGGGGGCGAGGGGGATATTCTGAAATTCCGCTATTCTAACATGTTTTATTTTCTGCATTTTATCCTGGGGAAATGTGGAGAAGCCCCGGAGTGAGCGGCTGGAATGAGCTCCACACGTTCCAGAGGAGCGGAGAGAGGTGTGGAGGCTGCTCTGGGTGCTAATGGGTGTCTGAGCGATGATGGGCTGGAATTATAATTACATTATAATTATAATGATAGCGCTTCCACGGAATGCAAAGAACACGTTCTGAGAGGCTGATACAAAAATAGATCCTTTTTTCTTTCTTTTTTTTTCCTCAAGACATGGAGTTTAAACTCCGAGGAGTAGACACCACTGTTACCCTGCAGTTCTTTTATCCATTTGGGCTGTAGAGAAACCTGATTCTTGAGGAGCACGTGGGGATTGGGAAAAGCGTGGCCTGGTTTTTATTCCAGTCCTGATAAACGAGGGATGCTCCTTCCATGTGGCCAATATGGAGAAAAAATTGCTTCTTTTCTTTTGTTTTTGAGCATTGAAATGCAGCACCAGAAATAGAGCCAGAAAAATAAAATTACAAATAAAGGGCTGAGGGCACAAACCGAGGAGCACCCACAATCCCAGGCCCTCCTTTCCACAAGAACAAAGATCATAACACCTGGATCCTTAAAAAATCCCAGCCCCACTGCAAAAATCCTGATTTCCTGCCCTGGTTTGCATTCCTTGGGCATCAATTTATTAATGTTGGTCCTTAACCAAATGTGCCATGGACTGCAACTTGCCGGGAATATTCCCACCCGTATTCCAGGCTGTTTCTCTGCTGTGGCAAACATTTCATCACCTGGAATTTTGCAGCACGATGTACAGGGTTAGGGATTTCTCCAAAGGAAAAATAGTGGAGCTTTATGAGAATATTATGAGGAATAGGGGTTTTTTTGTTGTCTTGAACCCTTCAGAATTTTAATTTTATATTATTTTAGAGAACAAACTCAGGAATTAATGATTTGTCCCCTTCCTCAGGGACTGTGTGCTCAAGCAAGAGTTCTCCTTTGTTTCTGGAAGGACTTTGGGAAAAGGGCTGAAGAGATTTTTTGGGTTTAAATTGAAACCCAGGTGCTGAGCACTGGTCCCTCATGGACACAATCATCCCAAAAGAGCTTTTACTGCTGTGTTAGGGCATTGGAGATCACAAAATTCTATTTTTATCTCCTTCTCCCAGCCAACCCCAGGGGAGAAAAGACATTATAGGGTGCAAATCCTCCAGACACAGAGGAGAATCCTGCTGGATTGGGGGAGCTGCTATTAACACACAGAGAAATGAATGAGATATTAATTAATGGTAAATAATTAAAGGATTAAATGGCCCAGGAAGAGCAGGTGATGCAAGTAACAATAAAGATATTTTTATAAACAATAATAAATCAAGAAACAAACAAACAAACAAAAATATATTTATAAACAATAAAGTTGTTTTTTGGTTTTTTTGGTGGTGGCTGAATCCTATTCCTTGGACCTTTGCCCTTTCCATGGATGGTTTCTGACCATAACCATTTACAGATCCCCCCTGCACTGACCCTACGGAGCAAAACTTGCGCTGGGATTAACTCCAGCTCAGATTTAGCATGAGGTGAGTTCAGTTTTGCATTTTTCTTAGTGCCCACTGACCCTGCTAGTGGTGTTGACCGCCTTCTATTTATTTTTCATCATTCAGCCTCGAAGAGATTTAAATGAGGGGTCGGTATATTCAAAAAAGGCACAAAAAAAACAAGAAAAAGAGAATTAGTAAAGAAAGAGTCTCGTGCCCTGCCCACCAGGAAACATTTCCATCTGTTCGGTGGGGAGCCAGGCACGGATTTTCCAAGCAGAGGAGCCTCTTGGAAAAGCTTTCTTGTGTCAGTGCTGGCATGTTGGCAGGGTTTGGCTGGCTCTTCTCTCGGGAATCTCAGGCAGGGTGGGAACAGCTCCCTCTCCTCTCCCTCCCCTCCTGTCTGGAGGCTGCTGGCACAGCCCGACTCACACGCTCCGGGTTTTATTTCTCCCATTCTACCCCCTCCCTTTCCCTTTCCCCTTTCCCTTTCCCTTTCCCTTTCCCTTTCCCTTTCCCTTTCCCTTTCCCTTTCCCTTTC
>NC_031790.1:2001754-2002907 GCF_001522545.3 Parus major
ACAACGAGCCACACAAAAGGGAAGGAATAAAAACAGCACCATAGAACAAGGAAGACCCAGAGGAGTCCCCTGACTTCCCTCCAGAGGCCGACATAACCTGGAGGGACTCGACTGGGATGACAGCCTAGACTATGAGACCAAGAGAATGAGTCTTCCCAGGGACTCCCATGAGGAAGGAAAGCCCAGCTCTGCCCTAGTGACAAAGCTTTACGGATCCTCCTCTTCTGCGGTGTCCAAGTGGGAGCAGTGGCAGTGTGTGTACAGAGCTGTCCTGTTTAATAAAGGCCTTTTTAAAGGAGCTGGTCTTCTGGCCCGTTCATCACACTGGAGAACCACAAATTCGACCCAAAAGCCCTGAAAATCGCCCCAAAAAAATCACAAAAAAGCCCCCAAACCCCACAAAATCCCTTGAAATCACCCTCGGCTGCTGACCACAGGCAGCTGTGGAGACGCTCCAGTCCTCGTGGTGGGTGAAGTGAAAATTTAAGGAAGGAAAGTCATTCAGGAGCAGCTTCGATGCTTTAAATATTTATTTTAATTTTTATTAATAATAAGAAAACAAAGAAATTCTTTTAAAAATAAAAATTAAAAAAAAAAAAAAACCTTTTGAGCAGGAAATGTGGAATGTTTCACCCAGAATGTTTTACACTTATTAATTTATTTGGATCTTTGAGGGCTTTCAGAGAGGTTGCTGAGAGCAAGGATAACTGGAAAATACAGAGATGATGCCTTAGAAGAAAACACCCCACAAAAATCCCCGTGGATTTGTTTTAAACATATTTTTAAGGAGGAAACACGAGATTGAAGTCAAAGCAGAGCATTTGAAAAGGCAGTGGGTGAAAGCCTCGGGAGCTGCAGCTGTCCCTGCCGGGGCTGGTGTCCGGTCCCCAGAATTGCTGCGGCAGAGCTGCTCCAAAATGTCCATCACAGCTCAGGGAACGCCTCAGTGTCCGGGAGGAGATACCCGTGGCACTCCCAGCGCTTCCCGAGCCCCTGGATCAGGATCACTCCTTCCATGCCAGGAGCTCTCTCCAGGGAAGGGAGAGGGGAGAGGGGAAGCTCAGCCCCTCTGGCTGATTCCTGCTGGGTTTGGGGTGTGTTAGCCCGGGGACCCCCGAGCCGGGACTGGGCCCCTGTTCCCTGCCTCGGGAAT
>NC_031790.1:2003377-2009853 GCF_001522545.3 Parus major
CCTGCCTCGGGAATATCCCTGCCTCGGGAATATCCCTGCCTCGGGAATGTTCCTGCCTCGGGAATGCCCCCAGAACACGCAGGACGAGCGCGGGGATCCGCCTGGGAGATGGATTTTCCTTTTTATTCTGCTGTTGGCTGTGAAACAGCTTTTTTCCCCACTTTTTAAGAGGCCAAACGCATGTGCACAAACAATCAAATCAGCCCGTGCTCCGCGACGAGGGTGAAACATTCTCCTGCAGCCCTTCATTAACCCCTGGCCCTACAGGACACTCCGGCCCCGCACCCGGCACGCTTTTAAGGCAGGATTTCAATTATCCAGAGTGGCTCCTGACAGCGTTCCAGGCTCCTCGGCACATTCCCGGGGGGAGAGGCTCCCCCAGATCCCCCCCCGATCCTCCCCCCGACGCCGGGAGCTGCAGGGTGGGCTCGGGGAGGCCCCCAGAGCTCCCCGCGGGGATGGATTTGGGGAAAATCGGGGCTTGGGAGTGCAGGGCCCCTCCCCTGGGGCTCAGGGATATTTATAGGAAAAGCTTTTTAATAGCCTGAGCTGGAAAAAAATCTGGTTAAACCTGAGCTCATCCCCTCGTAATTAAATAACCCAGCTATGACTAAGAATATTGATCAGGCCCTTCCTCCCCTCCCTTCCAAAGGAAATTTCCTTGGGGAAGATTTTCCTGCTGTCCCCAGCCCTGTGGATGTGGCACCACAGCCAGACCCATTCCCTGTGTCTGCTTTCATCCTTTTAAAATGCTCTGCTTTGCCTTAAATCTAATATTTCCTGTTTTAAACATGTTAAAAAAAAATACACAGGGATTTTTATGGGTTGTTTTCTTCTCAAGCACCATCTCCATGTTTCCCAGTTATTCTTACTCCCAGCAACCTCTCTGAAAGCCCATGAAAATCCAAATAAATTAATAAGTGTAAAACATTCTGGGTGAAACATTCCGGATTTTCTGTTCAAGATGTGTTTTCATTTTATTATCATAAAACCAATTTAAAACAAGGTATTGAAGGCGCTTTTCAGGTTTAAATTCTCGCTGCTTGGACTCATGCCTAGTAAAAATGTAAAAAAAATAATATAAATTGGAGGCTAAAGCAACTTTGCAGCTCTCCTGCAGGTTAAAATTAACTATCAGCTTTGCCCATTAGACTCCACATCCTTCAGTGATCTCAATTTTTATTTGGTACTAAATGTTAATCACCAGAATTGCTGCTCATATTTTAATATTCCTTTTCATTATCTAGGCTCCTGCATGCAGGAATCTGAATTTATCTGAGGGGCTGTAAATATACACTTTTAATACACTTTGTATTATTTATGCCCCATATTTGCAAAGGATAATACAGAAAAAACCCCTCTTTTGTCAAGAAATTCTGTGCTTGGTCCAGGTACATCCAACATCAATAAGAGCTTTTTCATAAATATTAATTTCAGTTTCAATCCTCAGCATGGGGAGCATATAAAGCATGGAAAAATAAATGTCTTTGCAAAATATCCCAGCTAATTTGGGCTCTTGTGGCGGAAAGTGCCAGAGCTGCTGTGAGTTCACCCCTGCAATGAAAAACAGGAACTGAGCTTTGAAACCTGCATCTGTTTGGTGGGGTTTTTTCCCCATAAAATTAGAGAATGGAGGAAACTTGTTCATCTCCAGCTTTATGTTTCAGGCTCCTGAAATAGAAGAGGAATAATAGAAATAAGAGAACTTATAGAAATAATGGAAGTAATGGAAATAATGGAAATAATAGAAATAATGGAAATAATAGAAAGGAGATTCTTGGACGCCTGTTTTCCACAGGCAATGGATTCCAGCTGCCCTAAAATAAAGACACTGGGGAGTGCTGGCAGGCTTTGTGCTCCTTGATTTTTCTTTGTGTGCAGAGTTGTCCCTGATATCCTGAGGAGGGGAAGAGCTGGGGCATCCCTGAGCTCCAGAGAAAGGAATTGCCTGGAAGTTCTGATGTTCACCCAGGGACAGCTTGAAGGGCAAAACACAGCTCGTTCTGCTGGATTTGGGGGGTTTGAGATAAATAAAGCCAGAAAACCAGGAGCTCCCAGTGGAGCTGCAGCTGGGCAATCAGGAATCCCAGTTTTTCCACTTTCCCCTGTTGCTCTGCTGGGGTTGAGGGTTCTTTTGGACCCCTTCCAGCTCAGGATATTCCCTAATTCTGTCATTCCGGGCTGTTTTCTGGGCTCTTCCAAGCCCTTTAGTGCCACTGGAGTTTGGGCTCCTCTGAAGCAAAGGGAAACCTGGGATCACATCAGGCACAACGGAGGAATGAGAAACCCGAGAAACATCTGCATTCTCCTTTTAGTGTTCAGAGCTATTTATTTTTTATTATTTTTATTATTTTTGTGGAATTCTGGGATGGTTTAGGTGGGGAAGGACCTTAAAGCCCACTCCATTCCATTCCCCCCACCAAGGGTTTTTGTGCCTGTACCAAGGCCTCTCCACCCTCACAGGGAAGGATTTCTTCCCCATATCCTACCCAGATCTTCTCTCTGTCAGTTCAAAGCTGTGAAAGGCATCGAGAATTCCACACAAATAGCTGGGATCACTCCATGCCCATCCTGAAATGCCCTGGCAGTCCCTGGGCCTGGACATCCTCTGTTTATCACCTGACTTTGGGGAAGGCAGAGCCCCTCCAGGTGCACCAGGTGCTCCATTTGCCAACATTCTATCTTATCTGAGCAACATTTTGGGCTCAGAAGCTCTGCACCCCTCTGAGGGGAAATTTGAACCGCTGGGAGCTGCAGCCAGGCTCTGGAAATTGGGATTCCAATCCATCCTCCTCCCCCTGTCAGCTTGAACTGCTATTTCTTAATCTGCTCCAGTCCTATGCTGCTCAGACTCAGCTTTGTTCCCCCTTCAGATGAAATTAGGGCTCAGATTGACAGGCAGCCAGGAGAGGCTTCTAATACTTGGGAAGAGCTCTGGGTCAGCCCCTTGTCCCCTGATCTCCCCGTGACTGCAGCAGGGATGGAGGATCTGCTCTCCTGGTGCCTGCCCACCCCTCTGGTGACAGCAGGGATGAGTTTGTTGTCCTCAGGATGTGGAGCTAGAGGGAAGAACTCCACGGCTCCTGGGCTGCCAGGACGTTCCATTCATCTCCTAGCTCCTGCCCTGCCTGAGGGGCTCAGTTCAGGAGACAAATTAGACATGAAAGGTTTGGGTACAAGCAGAGCATTTGAAGATTGAGTTGTGAGTGAGAACATCAAGGTTCAGCCACTTGTTCCTGCTCAGGAGGCACAAATTCCAGTGGGTGTTTGCTGTAGGATGGCCTCTGGGTTGTGGTGGGGTGATCCACAGGCTCCCCTGGGCTGTCACTTCACTTCCATGTGGTCCTTCCCCTGGATCAGATCATGGTCAGGGACCTCTCCCTTCTCCCAGTGGGAATTTATGTATTATACCATAAAAAAGAACGAAATTGCTTTTTTTTTTGCACTGAAAAAAAGTCCCTCATGGTCTGGCACTAGCACACAGGCGGTGTCACCATAGGTTGGCAGGTGACAAATTTGGCCAGGACTTGGCCAACCTGAGCCCAGGAAGAACAGGAGCCACCAAAGAGGGGTTTGCCAGGAGCCAGCTGCAATTTAAAGGACAGAAAACCTCACTGAAGCTCTGTCTGGAGAGCCTCTATTCCATAATTGTTATTTCACCCTCAGTGAGCAAATCCATTGAGGAAAAAGGTTCATTTTCAGCCGGAGGTGCCCCTGACTGCTGGGAACATTCAGCTCCTAGGGGTTGATTTACGGCCCTTTTTGAAGCTTGTCAAATCATTTGTTTCTATTAATACCCCTGACTGACTCACTGCCACTTCAGCAGGGATAAACCTACAGTCACAGGTGGAGGAAGATGAGGAATTAGGATAACCTGAGGAGCCTGGCTTCAACCCTCTCAACCCCAGCTGGAATGAGCCCAGGGATGCTCTGTAAGGTGAATTTATCCCTGGCAATTTGGGGCCAGAGAAAAGCCATTCCTGGCAAGGGGGATGAGACTTAGAACCTTTTCCTGGGGGTGATAAAGGAGGAGTGAACAGGGATGAAAAGCAAGGGAGAGATGGGGGCTGTGTGTGCACAGAACTTTGTCTGCTTGAAAAAACAAAAACCCAAACCTTGTCCCAAGTAGGATCTAATGTGCTTTGGGTCAGTGTAAAACCAGATCAGCCCCCTGATGATCATAATATGGGGTTTGCCAGAAAGCCTCAAGTGTTCCTTGCACTTAATTTGTATTCTAGGTAATTTTAATTGCACTTAATTTTCATTCCAGCTGACCTTCAGCAGAATTTCAGCAACTTTCAATACTCAGATCCTTCCTGATTCTATGGAGAAGCCTCAGATATCCCACAGTGAATAAGCTTGGTGCAATTCTGTTCCCCACCAGGAAAATGCTCCTCTGCAAACATTTCATTTCAGGCCTGGGGAAATGCAAATCAGCCTAAAACCCCCATTTTCCCCTACTCTTTATGCAGAGAGCCAAAAGCCTTCATTTTGCTATCCAATTGATCTGCCAGGACCCAGCCTCCAGCTCTGAGTGGATTTGTTTATCGTTTCCAAGTTTAAAGCAGCACAATAAAGAGAGATGTGACACCCTTTGGTTGGAGTGAAAGGAGATTGGACCCAATTGCTGTGCTCAGACCGAGTTCATTTGGATTTCTGAACCAATCTTAAAGAAATAAAGCAGAGAGGCAGTTGCAGCTTCCCCTGTCTGTTTATTTGTGTGAATGTCACTTTAGGGTGGCTTTTTTTTAATCCCCTCTCTTGTCTGGGCTGGCTTAACACCCAAAGTGTTCTGAGGGAGCCATGAAAGCTTTAAAAAAAGGTGATTAGAGATGGAACAAAGGAGGCTCAGATCATCCATGGACTCCTGACCTTGGGAAATAAAGCTGCTCCAGGATTAAAATGTAACTTTTGACTCCAAGATATTTGACAGATGTTGGTATTCTACAGCAATTTGAAGGTGTCCATATAAAGAGCTTGATATTCCTTGAGGTTTATTTTTCAAAATCTCCTCACTGCAATCCCATTTCAAACAAAACCTCACAATTTTTAACTCCAACCCAGTGCCAGGACAGGCAATTCTGGCCCATCCAACCTTCCCACCTGCCTTCACCCCTGTCCCTCATTGTTCCAGGGTATTTAATCCCTCTACATGGGTGGGAGCTCATTGATTTCACCAGTCCCAGGTTTTTTTGGGATGCTGCACCACCACTGAGTATGGCTGGGCTTTTCCAAGGTGATTTTCACTGTTCATTGCCTGGGAGCAGCTCCAGCCCCTCACCTCAGCCTGATTTTGAGCAGTGCTGTGTGATTTTGGGGGCAGGGAAGCATCCCTGAGGGTCTGGGGTGTTTTGGGTGCCTTGGGTTATCTGTGGATAATTTTTATAATGTAAATTTTGGAGTCTAGATAAAACATTAACTCAGATCTCCAGCTTGGTGACTCCAGAATCTTGTGGGCTGTCACAGAGGGGAAGCCTTGGGGACAAGGCCAGCCCCTTTTCCAGCAGTGCCCAGGGGTGGCTGAGGGAAGGATTCTGGGGCTCAGAATTCTATATTCTACTCAGAATTCAATATTCTGGGGTAGGAGAACAGAGGAGAAGGGATTTCTGGACTCATCACCTCCAGGAATAACTCACCCTGCCCGGCACTGGCTTCTTAAACACCCAAAATTCATCATTTCCCAGCAGGACCCAGAGACTTCTCTGTTTTACCCAAGATTTCTGCTCCCATTCACGTTCCCCCCAAAACCCTCCAGCCTGGGCAGCAGGGATGTTGGGATCTTTATGAGCAGCCACATTAATTCTGATTTCAGCCCCGATTCTCAGCTTGCAGCCTGGGTTTGAGGGCTGGAGCAGCAGCTGGAGCTTTTCTGAGAGATAGGAGGGGTTTCCAAGGGTTAATGAAGGTTTTCTTCACAGGTCACTGGGGACGCTCTTGCTGCCTGCTTTAACTTGGCTTTTTCTTTCTTTACCAAGACAGAACTCAAACATTAAGAAATTAAAAGATGGTGGAAGAGAGATGCAATAATCAATCAAAGACTTTCCCAGGCTGGGTCGAGTGACTCCAAGGGAAGCTGAGAAAACAGAAGCAGCTTCTTTTCTGGATGAAAGGAGAAGGAAAAATACCCTTTTTTGGCAGATTTTTAATGGGCTTTTTTGGCTGAGAGCTGATTTCCACGTGTGCACTGGGCAGAGAAGGGGCTTGGCTTTAACTCAAGCTTCAGTGAGTGGCAGGTAATTAATTAAACCAGGACTGAGCAAGTGCAAAGTCACTGCATTTGAGCCTGGATCCCAACTCACCCAAAGCTCGGCCTGGACGCTGCCTTGATCCGATCCCTGTGTGAAAAAGCTCTCATCCCCTCCTGCTCACCTGCAGGTCGAATAAAATTGCTTTGATTTACACAAACCCTTTCTTTTTACCTGCTCTGAATCATCCCACAACAACTTGTGGGAGCAAGCTGCAGTTTCCTGCTCAAA
>NC_031790.1:2010819-2035680 GCF_001522545.3 Parus major
GGAGAGGAGAGGAGAGGAGAGGAGAGGAGAGGAGAGGAGAGGAGGGTTCCGAGCTGATCTAAAGCTGGGCCTGCCCAACATGAGCACTTATCCAAGAATAAAGGATCCCTAACCAGATGCTTGGCACACACAGGCAACCTGTCTGGCCAGGAATTTATCCTGTTTCTCGAATTTTGGTGATCTCTGGGAGCTTTTTCATATTCCCAGTCCTCTCTTGGAGGGGTGAAAGGCCTTTTTGGTTTTGGACGCCAAGAGCTTCAACCTTTACACACTTTTAACGCTCTGGTTTTCAGAGTAGAAAGCCCCAGGGTGATCCCAGCTGATGGATGGGGCTCTTTTCCAAGATGATTTCACACTTCAGCCCTTCCCGTCTCCCTGTGGCAGCAGGGATTTCACCAGGAGGGGATGGAAGTGCTGCCCCTCCGGAGCAGTTTCACTGCTGGCACTGCTGGCTGGGCCTTTCTGCTTTGAGGCAGATGATCAAAAGCTTCTTGTCAGCAAAGATTTGTAGCTGGCGGGGGTAAAAAATTAAGAAATTCAGGCTGGAGACAGGCTGATAGATGGAGGTTTTTATTTGTGGCTCATCCATCTGATTGTTTCCTGATCGCACTGGTGTGCAGGATGGATGAACTGGTTTTTCTCAGTTTATTTGATTCGTTCTACACAAAGTATCAAAGTGTGGCTGCTGCCCTTGGGTCTCAAATGAGCCAAAAAAATGTAAATTAATATGAATAAATGATCCATGCTTGGGCACCTTCATGGGTGTGCAAGGAACTCCCCTGAGGTCATTTGGAATGATTGAAGAGCTTGGGGTACAATTGGGAACTTGGCTTGGGTCACAAACTGTCCCAAATCTAAACACTGATCATATTTTTCTCACTTGAGATTTGACAGCTTTCTTTAGCCAGTAAAATCCATATAATGCATAAAACAGACACTCCTCTGAACAGTGAGTGGAACTGCAGCCCCAATTGGAATTTTTTTCCCCTCAGGAAAGTGTGTGTCATGTTTGGTACCTGTGCTAAACCACTCCAGCACTCAGATAACAAAACCAAGCCCTAATGCAGAATATTTTTGTTCCGTGGCTTCCCTCAGCTGCCTCACAGCTGATGTCTTTATTTGACATAGCCTTCAGGAAGGATTTCTTTAATTCAGTTCTAAATCTTGCAGTGTAAAATTGATTTTTCTCCCGGTTTCTGCTGCTTCTCAGCAAACAAATGCTCCTTCCCCCAGGAAAGGGCTTTATACTCTCAGGTTAATGATATGTGGAGTTACAGAAAGTCTCCAGTCAGCACTCCGAGGATGAGGCTGGAGACAGGGCCGATTCCTCAGTAAGGAATTAATTAATTAGATTGAGGCAGGCAGGAAATGTCATGTTGTGATGTTTATCTCCAGCCCTGTATCTGGCTACTGATAAGGGATTTGGTTATCTCCAAACAATAATATTCATGTCCTCCACCAGCAAATGGAGGTCACTGCATGGGGGGAAATCCAGGCTGAGCCATTATTGGAACATTTTTCAAAGGTGATTTGTGCACCTGCAGCTCTTTTCCTTGTTAAAACAGGGAACACTCCCTGTCCTGAGTGTTCTGGCCTCTCAGGGGATGTGATTTCCTCAGGAATAACTCTGGGAGATTCTCACAACCCTCACAGTCCTTGATCCCTTCCGGAAAAAGCTGCTCCTACATGTGAATGGGGCCCAGCCCACCCCAGTAATTGCAATATTTGAGTGTATTTTTAACCCCAAAGTGCAGCTAAAACCTGCAGCCCTCCATCTGCACTGAGGTAAAAACAACATCCTCAAGGTCCCCAGCTGTCTATTCCGCACTTCCCTGCACATCCATCAACCTCAAACCTCCAGGGAAAATATTCCTCTTGTCCATCAAAACCCTGTCCAATCTGTCCAGCAGGCCCTGCACCACTTGGAGCCTGGCGTGGGCCGGAGCGTTGATGTGGAAATCGGGATTTGATGGAAGCGTTCCCTGCTGCCAGGACACAATCTGGGCTCGTTTGGCTCCGGGGTGGGTTCTTCCCTTCTGCAGGAGCTGCAAGCAGCACATGCGAGCGGCAGGGAGATGCTGGGCAGAGGGAAAACCCACCCAGGAGAGGGGAAAAAAGGTTAAAATCAACTTTTTTTGATTTTTGGATGGATTTTTTTTTTCCCCAGGAAAAGCTGGAAGCTGCTTGGCCGTGGCAGGTCAACAATGGCACAGCACGGGCAAACCCTGCGTGGTGGATAATTGACTAATTAGCAAATCCAGAGGAAAATGTCAGGCACAAGCTGGGAAAAGAGCTGATATCCCTGACAGCTGCAGGGACAGAGGGACAAGGTGGAATTTCACCCAGGGGGGTGAGGAATTGGGACATTTCTCAGGTGTTGGGGCAGCTTTGGGGATGGCCAAAGGGACTGGAGTGTTCTGAGCTCAACATTTGAGCTGGGAGGCAAACTTCAGAGAGGGAAGCAATTAGGGGCAAAAAACCTCAATTTGGGTAGGAAAATTATATTTGTTCTTCTCCAAAATTATCAGTGTCTGGGAAAAGATGGAGGGCACCAGGTCTGGCCAAGCTTTAAACTCCTGGGCGGTGCTGTGTGTGAAAAAGTCACATATTTGGCCTGAAATCTCAGATTTTGACCAGCATCAAATTCCAGATCCTGACCAGGATCAAATCTCAGATTTTGGACAATCTCAAATTCCAGATCCTGACCAGGATCAAATCTCAGATTTTGGACAATCTCAAAGTCCAGATCCTGACCAGGATCAAATCTCAGATTTTGGACAATCTCAAAGTCCAGATCCTGACCAGGATCAAATCTCAGATTTTGGACAATCTCAAATTCCAGATCCTGACCAATCTCAAATCTCAGATTTTGGCCAATCTCAAATCTCAGGTTTTCCTACAACTCCACCCCAGCTGCCCCTGGATTGCTGTGTCTAATCAGGGCAAGGAAAAGCCCTGGAATGGAACAGAGAGAAGGAAAAAAAAATGTGAATAATGAGAGAGGCAAATGGTGCCTCTGGGAGTTGTTCAGAAGGAAGGACAGAGGATTTCTAAATCCAGGAGTTTTTCCCTTTAAACCAGAGATTGACACCCAAATCAATCAGTTTAATGGCTGAAAACATAAAAAAGAAAAATAGTGCTGAATTGGTAATTTTAGAGAAAGGTTAATTTTTTTCCAAGTCAGAAGGAATTTTGCATTTGTTTTCCAATGGAACATTCTGGTTTTTTAGGATTTTGCTCCAAAGCTGAGCATGGATGGAGCAGGGTCCCCCTGAGGACAGGGATGTGAGGTGGGGGCTCAACCCGAGAAATCTCCAGGACAAATTTACAGAAAGGAAAAAGAAATAATTGGAACCTTGAGTTGAAATAAAAAACCTGAGTCTGCTGCTAAAAATGGCTGTGGTTGGGAAAGCAAAATTTGATCTGGAGATGTTTGAAAGAGTCAGAGGGGAATAAATCTTGCTTTATTTATTTTTTATTTTCAGCAAATGATGTAACTTTTAAATGTACACAAAAGCCCAAATATTTCTTGGAAAAATAAATAAATCAACATAAAACTTGGTTTTGTTGTGGTGATTTTCAACTTTTAAAGTCTATTTAATTCTAATATGTGCAACTGTCCCGACCCTAAATTCTAAAAGACACAAAACTCGAAATTGTGTTGCTTTATGACAGAAATTGGTTTTATTTTCTTTTACTTTATAGGATCCATCCTGAAGACCTTGAGTTCTGGGAATCTGGAAGATTTAGTGCTACAAATCCCATCACTTTTCTCTCTTTTTAACAGAGAACTGTGGCACAAACATGAAATGTTTGATGGTGCTCAGGTGCCAAATTTCTGCCAAATAATTTTTACTGGGCTGGACACAGAATTGCTGCTGAAGTGATTGAAAATGAGAAGATGGCAAAGTCCTTCTGAGGCAAAAATGTGTTTCTTGGCTCCTTTTGCTCCTGCAGAGCCAGAAAATCAGATTAAAAAAACAGAATTATTTAACTCTTGAAAGTCTGCTTTGTGCTGCAGTTGGATTGTTCTGGAAAATACCAGAATTTCAAATTTTCCATTGTTTTCTCATAAATTGATCCTGTCATATCTTGTCTAACCCAGCCTTGGGCACTTCCAGGGATCCAGGGGCAGCCACAGATTCTCTGGCAATTCCATCCCAGCCCTTCCCCACCCTCACAGGGAGGAATTTATTCCCAATATCCCATCCAACCCTACTCATTTAATGGCTTTTTTTTTTTCCTGTGTAGAATTTGATGCAAAAATTTTTACAGTTTTTATATCTTTTATAAAAAGCCAATGAAAACCAATCTTTCTCATTTGAACCATCAAACCCAAACTTCTTCTTCTATATTTTTATATTGTGTTACATTTTTATTCCTGGGTGATATTTCTCCCCAGCATTGAATTTATCTTATTTGTACCTCCTTTTTTTTTAATCTGTGTACAATTCAAGGATTTGAAGAACACTTAAACCTGTTTTTTTTCTCCCTGGTTTTGTTCTGGGTGGAATTCAAGGATTTGAGGAGCACTTTTAAATAAAACATGTTGGTTTTGTTCCTCCCTGCTTTTTTTTTTTTTTTTCTGTGTGGAATTTAAGGATTTGGAGAGTACTGTTAAATTAAACATTTTTCTTTTTTCTGTGTCTCCATTTGCTTTTTTTTCTCCCAAATTATCTGTGTAAGAGCATCTATAAATACCAGAGTAAATCAGGCATGAAGCACTGAGACTAAATATAAAACCTGAGGAAAAATACAGGAAAAAATCCACCATGAAGAGGACAACACCTGGATTTTATTGGACAGATCCCAATATCCATATGGGATCTGTGGATGCCCACAGACCAGGCTCAAACCTCCTTCATCAAAGCAGAATTTTCAAAATATTTGAGTATCAGACACCAAAATGGGGTGAAATTTCCTGAAGAGCCTTTTAAAATTCCAATAAATATGCCAAGAAGTGATGGAAGAGGATTGAAATCCTTGTTAGAACTCCAGGATCCATCTGGAGCAGATGCTTGGGAGGTGCCTACAGCTGTGTATTCCAAAAGCAATCTCTTTTTCCTCAGAAGTCATTGTCAGAAGTAGAAAAGTATCCAAAACCTTGCTGGGATCTGGAGAGGGGATTGGAATCACAGAGATTCCAACACGGGACGTGCTGCACTCAGGAAAATCAAATGGAAATCCAAATTACTCTGCTGCATTCAGGAAAATAAAATTAATATCCAGACTGCCCTAGAGAGGTTTGACAGATGAATAGTAAAACTCAGATTTCAGGGGTTATTTTGATATTTAATTAAGGATCACCGAAGCACAGCAGGATTTGGGATCTGGGGGGGAGGTCGTACAAGCAATCCAAAAAATCTGGGGCAGCTGCTGTTTTTGGTTTTGTAATTGTTCTTAAGGCCATTAAATAAAACCCTTGTTAGAAATAAATATCCTAAAACATCCTTCATTCGTATGCTCAGCCTTGATTCTAAAAATGTAAGGGAATAACGAGATAATTTATCCAATTCCTGTGATCCTAATGGGTTTTTTGTGTTAATAACAGAAGCAAAGCAGATTGATGTGTATTCCACCACCTCCTAAACTCCATGGGTTTGTTTATACCGGGAATAAATTATTGAAGGCCTCATATAAACAAGGTAGTGGAGTTGGCAGCTTGAAAAGAAAAAAAAAAAAATAAAATCCATGTTCAAGGGAATTAATTTGCTTTTTAACTTGTCTGGAAGTCTTGGATGTTCAATGGATCACTTCAGCTGGGATGTTCTTGCCCAAAGGGATTTGAAATCAAATCATCACAAGGAAGATTTTTGTAGAGGTGGGAACTGAAGACAGGCAGGACCTGGGGAAGGCGTGGGATGAAGGGGAGAGGAGTAAAAACAGGGTGGGAAAAAACCTTGGAGTTGGAGATGGAGGCAGGAAGATCCATGAGGCAGCAGTGCTGGGGGCAAACGGGCTCAGCCTGGAGAAAATGGATGGATTTTATAGCTGGATGGTGGGGAGCAGAGGGAACTCTGAAATACCTTCCGTTCCTCCTTGGCTGTGGGTTTCACTCCCTTTCCCATCCCTCTCCCCATTCAAGAGCTGCAGGAATCAGGGAAAGGGCTCCTGCCAGCCCCTCTCTGCTCCCCTCCTCCTCACTCCTCCCCTGCCCTTTCCCAGCAGCTGAAGGCTCCCAAAGGAGATTCTGGAGCACTCCCTCCTCACTGTTCCCAAGGTTTTTTCCCACTTTTTTCCTCAGCATTGCCCACCCTGGCAAAGCTGCCCTGTTCCCCCAGTAATCCCTTCCTCCCCCTGGAAGGAATTCCTGCCTAGAGCTGCCAAAGCTGCTCTGATGAGCTCACAAAACACACAATAACCTTTAATTAAATTACCAGAAAGGTAAACACTGTCCTGCTAAGTTATTCAGCCAGATAACTCCTTCAAGAGGAGTTGGTGACGGACAGAGAACGTTCTGCTGATGGATCTCCCTGGATTCATCTCGTTTTGCAAGGAAAATGAGAATTTGCAAGGAATTTGGAGGACGAGTTGCAGCACAGCTGTTTTACCTGTTGGGAGTGGTTTGGGGAGCTCAGCTGCTGTGCACTCACCTGGTCTGGGGCCCAAAGAGCCCAGCAGCCCTTCCCACACTGCTACAATTAACAACTTGCAGTTATTAAAGCTGTTTAAGGCTTTAATTACCCCTTAATTCCCAAATAAGGAAATAAGGGAGGGGGCAGCTCCTGCACTAATTGGTCTGACCTCTCATTTAAGTCCTAACCTGGATCAGCTTTGAAAAACCAACTTTTCCCCTGGATTTTCCTCATTGTGTGGATGGCAAAGGCTCAGAGACAGAGGGCAGCCCCTGCCTGTGGTGTCACTACTTTGATTTCATCCCTGCTTGCCTGGAGACTGAAAAAGGAGCTCCAGGGCCCAGCAGTCTCCCTGGGTTTCCTTTTGCTCCCTGGGATTTTTTGGAGCTGCTCTGGAAGGTTCTGACTCATGAGCAGAGAGGTTGCAAGAGGTGACATTGGCAAAATCCAGTTCCCAGTACCCTGCCTGCTCCTTTCCTGCCTGTCACAGCTGCAAAAGTAACATTTTTGGAGACCAGGCAGAATCCATTCCTGTCTGTGAAGTTTGTTTAGTGTCCCTGCTGCAGCTCAGCCTGGGAGGGGTTTGAGACATCCCCTGTCAGGATTCTGCAGCCCTGGAGGGACCTCTCAGGTGTGGAAAACATGGAATGAGCCGATTCTGCAGGTATGTGGCCAGAGGGAGCAGCAGTGTGGCAGGGACAGGAAGGAAAAAGCAGAAAAATCCCGTTGTTATTCTCCTCAGAGCCGGGTTTTGCACAGCCCAGCCCTCACTGTGACCCACAGAAGTTTTCCCCGAAGGAGCTGGAAGGACTTTCTCCCCTGGATTTGGTTCTTTAATACTTTTGGGAGGATGTGGCCAGAAGGAGGGAGTGCTGGGCAGAGAGGCTGATGAAATCAGCTGGGATGTGTAATTCCAAAATCAGATTCTCGGCTGTACCCGTGCCCTGCTGAAGCGCTCTGAGCAGCCAGAAATCCTGGGAGAGACAATAAAATAGGATTAGAGAAATTGTGTGGTTTGGGGAAGTGACCAAAGCACCAACTTTTCTCAAGAGTGAGGAGGGAGGGAAGCTTAGGTGGAAAACGTCTTTCTGTCAGTGCTGCAAGGAGTTTTTACTGACACAGAACTCTTGGGGTTTATTCGCTCTTTGTATTTAAACACTGATAAAGAAGAGTCTGAGTCAAAGCCAACTTGCTGTTATTGATCAAGAATATTTTAAACCCTGATTTCCAGCACTGTTAATAGGCCCAGGAATTTACCAGCTGCTCCCATCCCTCGTGGCCCATTGGGGAAAACCCTCAGCTGGAGCAAAGCGAGGAGCATCTCCTCAGGGAGGCTGGGCTGGATTTCAACGGGAACCTGGTCCTGGGTCATCAGAAACGCGGTGGATCTACTGTAATCAGCACGATAAAATCCCAGGATGGTTTGGTTAGAAAGGACCTTAAATCCCATCCAGTCCCTTCTCCTGGGACCTCCCCCTATCCCGGATTATCCCACCCTGGCCTTGGGCACTTCCAGGGATCCAGGGGTAGCCACAGTTTCTCTGGGAATTCCATCTCAGCCCCTCCCCACCCTCAAAGGGAGGAATTCCTTCCCAATATCCCATCTAACCCCGATCTCTGTAAGTTTAATGTCCTTCCCACTTGTCCTGCACTCTTGGCTCTGTAAAGAGAGCAGGAATTTAATCCTGATTCATTCCAGTAATGGAATGCCAGGATCAAGTTGCGACTCTTTTGTCTGGGCTGAATTCCTCCTCTGGCCAGCAAATCTTGGATGAGATACAGAGGTGTCAACCCCTGGTCCCTTTTTGTACCTTTTCCCTGTCACAGGTGACCCCGCAGTGCACGGGTTCAGGTGGAGGCTGGGATTTTCTTCAGGAGGTTAATTTGGGAAGCCAGGAGAATAAAAACAGACTCAGGATGTGTTGGAAGAGCTGCTGTGGCTCTGCAAATATTCCAGGGCTGTTCCCAGTGTCCCTTCCCTGTGTTCTTGCTGCGCAGGGATGAAGGGCTGGTTTGGGGTGTGGGGTGGTCCTGGGGCACCCTGGCCCTGGCTCACATCTCCCACTGCTGAAACACTCCTTGGCCATGTCCTTGTGCCCCAAATGGGCTGGGAGGCAGCTCCAGAGGAGGGATAACAGCCCTGGAGAGATGGAGAGCGAGATGGAGACATGGGAGAAAGGAAAAAAAAAACTTTCCAAAAATGGATTTAACTCCTGCCATCCCACCCCAGTTGCTCCAAGGCCCTGTAAATATTCATTTTCCTGCAGGATCCATGTCACATCCTCAGGGATCACTGCCAAATTCCCTGCACAGTGATGACTCTGCCTTTGCACAGAGCTGAAGTCCATTAATGAGGGCTGGGCTCCTGGTCTTTTTCCAGACATCATCAGAAATTTGGGATTTTTTTGGCTACAGAGAAAATGTTTGGAGTCCTTCAAATCCTTCAGAGGGGCAGCAGTGTAACGAAGCTCTGCTGGAAACTTCCTTTGGAGTCCTGAGTGACTTTAATCTAAATTTACAAACAATAAACCCGAGAGGTTTTTGTCTTTCACTGAGATTGGGGTGGCAGTGGAGTTCTATATTGGGGGGGGGGATGCACTCTTGTTTTCTATATATATAGAAATACATATATAGTTCTATAGTTTTATATTATAGTTATATATTTTATATTTTATCTCTTGCTTTCAGGGGCAAACTTGAGATCAGGGGCACTTCAGAGCCAGAGGATTTTTGGGGCTGTGAGCTTCAGTTCTATATTTAATGAGTCCTATATTTAGTTAATCCTATGTTTAGTGAGTTCTATATTTAGTGAGCCCTATATTTAGTCCATATTTTGTCCCACCTCTACTTAATTGATCATCCCCAGGAAGTTCCACTGTCCCAGCCATCCCACCTGTAATTCCCTGACCTGTTAAACCTCCCTGTCCTTTGGGGGAACAATTGTTCCTATGGATCAGGGCTTTTTTCCAGCAGTTTAGGGGTGAAAACTCTATGCTGTAAGAATTTATCCTCCAGGGCCACCCAGCGCTGCTCCTCAGCAGCATCCCAAGGCTTGGCACCTGAATTACTCTGTGTGAGATTTTTGTCCAATCCATTCAGCTGGGAGGTCAAATTTTCTCCCTGGATAAGGAGAATTTTTGTGTGAAAAGGAGTTTTTTGGAGCTGTGTGAGCAGGGATTCTGTGTAATGAATGCACTGCAGCAGGAGTGACTCCACACTTCTGCTCCATACCTCTGCTGAGCCCAACATTTTCTCACCCTGTGGATGCCAGAGCTGAGGACGGGGATTTATTGATTGCTGGTGCAGCAAAGTGATGCTCAACCCAGCCAAAGCCATTCAAGGAAAGCTCATTTTGCTGAGCTGTGGGGATTTTTCACCTTAAATCTGAGCTCTGTCTGCTGCAAGAAACCTTTGGTGGCATCAAGGAATTCACATAAATAACATTTAAAGTTTTCTTTCTAGCGGTGGGTGAGAAGATCTGGCACAAAGAACTGCTGGGGGAAAAATGGGCAGAAAGGTTGACATCACAAGTTTTGCATTTTCCAAGTGAACTTGAGTGAGAAAAATAAATAAAATCAAATCCACGGAGCAAAGAGTCCATGGGAGTTCTCCCACCCATTTCTGTTGCCTTATCCTGATTAATATCCATAGATTTTGCCTCTGGATTGAAGGTCAGCAGGGCCTGGAGGGGACTCTGGTGTCTCTTGATCTTTTCCTTGTGTGTGCAGTGATTTCCTGCCTTTTCCTGAGGTAAAATCATGGAATTCCAGCTCACAGTTAAATTGTAGTGCACAATTAGCTGCTGTTTCAATGGCAAAATGAACAATTAACGCAATGACATGGGAATGCTGCCTAATTAAACGATTCTATCACTTCTAAACATGGATTATTAATGTGAAAGCACAGCTGGGTGGAACAGCGCCCAGCCAAAACCCCCTGAGATTTGTGAATTACTACAGGATAATTCCATTTTAAAGCAAATTTTTAGTATTTTTTTTTTTAAAAAAGGCTTTTCTTGGGCTAAGAAAAGGAGAAGGAGGCACATGTGTGTTCCCACCCTGTTCCAGCTTGTGCCAGCCTGAGCTCTCCTGATCTACATTTTATCTGCAATGCATCAGGAGTTTGTGCAACCTTTTATTTTTTATTTTTTTTTAATTTGGCACAATTCCTGTGGCCTGTGCAGAAATGCAGCCTCACCAGGCAGGTGCTGCATTCCCTGTAACCCTTGGATTGCTGCTCCAAGAAAACCAAAGGTTGCATTCCTGAACCCAAAAAACTTTCTGTGCTCAGGTAAATTCAGATTACAACAGCTCTGAGAAGACTATTGAAATGTAGAAGGATTTTTAAAGATTTATTTTTTAAGGCCAGAATACAATTATTTGTAAGGTGTTTTTTATGCCTAGAAAACTCAGTTATTTATTAGATTTTAGATTAGATTAGATCCAGAAAATTTGATTATTTTTAAGCCTACAAAACTTAATAGATTTTAAGTTTTTTAAGCCTATAAAACTCAATGGATTTCAAGTTTTTTAAACCTATAAAACTTGATTGTTTTTAATTGTTTAAGTCCAGATAATTGTTTTTCAAGCCCAGATAACTCAGTGCATATGGACAGGTACAGGCTCAGTCTTCCAGGGTCATGGAATTTATGGTTCTGCCAGATTTCCTGAGTTTTTTAAGGTTCCTCTTTTATAAATGTTTACAGTCTATCTCTTGCCTTGGCTTCACATGAGTCTGGTTATTTTGTAGTTCAGAATTAAAAAATAGAGGTAAAAACAAATTATAAAGAACTCTTGGGTGTATAAAGGGAGAGGTCTTTTGTCTACACCGGTATTTGAGGGTTTTGGACACAAATTATTTTATTTTTTCCATCAAAAGAGATCTCGCTGTACTCAAATCTTCATCAAGCTGCAGGAATTGCAGGCAGGGTTTGGCAGGTGTTGTCCCCTCCCATCCTGTGGCCTGTTTGGGTTCATTTATCTGAATAAATGGGCAATTTTAGGGCTGTTCCTAAAAACTCTTCAAGTCTAGGTGAGGAAATCAAGGCAGAATCCTGGTTTTTACAGGCAAAAAAAAGGATAAGGGCAGTAAGATTTATCAGCAAAAGCTGCAGTGAGGGGCTGCCTCTGTGGTTTGGTATTTATAATTTGGATTTATAACTCAGTGAAATAATTAATGAGAGATTTAAATTCATGTGCGAAATCCTGAGGTTTACTGAAAGCTTTTGTTTTTCAACACAAACTGGAGTAGCAAAATCTTCCCTGAGAGTCCCAATCCCCCTCTGTGGCTGATCTGAAAACTCAGAGTCTTTTACAGAAATTCACTAAATTTAGTAAAGGAAGTTTAATTTAAAAGGACCAACCCAAATCCTACAGGAGGCTGGAAAAGTGGGAAAAACTCCTCAAAGCCCTGACCAATGTTGTCTCCCTGTGCTCAAGGTTGGGTGAGTTGCAGGTGGATGAATCTGGAATAAATTGGGTTAATTTAATGGGTTTTGGGGCTACTGCAGGTTTTCAGTGTCAAGGGTGACTTGGAAAATGTTACAGATAATCTGGATCCGTAGAAGGGGGAATATCCCATAGGGGTGTGAATCCCTCCTGATAAAGATCCTTCACTTGGAGCATCTGAAATGTCCTTTTATGGGTTTTAATTATTTATATTTTATATTATTCTCATATTTTTAGATGTTATTTTTTAATATATATTCTATATATTTATATTTTAAAAATATTTTTCTTCTGTGTCACTGCTGACCAACAATGACAGTGTTATCACCAAAAATGCCACTTTAGGAAGAAGCAATTCCCATGAAAACATCCCGTGGTCTCCTTCCACCTGCAGCTCCTTGATCTTCCCAATTCTTCAGCATCTCAAAGCCAAACTGGAATTAATGGTAAAGAACCCTGAAGAACAAAACCATTTAAGGTTATGAAGATGTATAACAGTATGATGTATTTAAAAATGTGCTTTTTGCACACTTAACATTTTTCCTGACTGGAAGCCTTAATGTCTGATTGAAGGTTGTTCACGAGGCATCTCTGGAGATGGAAGAAACAATAAAAGTGATTTAACAAGAAGGGAAAAAAAGAAAAGGCAGCAATAAATTTGAACATTGTCTGGGTTTCAGCTGCCATAGATTGTGGGGATAATGGCACATTAATGCACAAATCAATAGCCGGAATTAAAGCCAGTTCCCAGTCAGGCTCCTCACAGCTCTGCCAACCTTAACCCTGTTTTTTCTCTCCTGGAGAAGGAGTGAACAGTGTGGATGTGAAGAGTTATGAATATGCTGCTGGTGTGGAATCTTGTAGAGAGCAGCTAATCCTGTTTTCCTGGGAATTCTGTCAGGAATGAAGCAGGAACTGTCACCCTTTGCTCAGAGCCTTTACTGGGAATTTTGCAGCTCAATTTTGGGGCTGGCAACAGAGAATCCTCTGACCCTCCCTGGATCCCATGGAACAGGCCAGGGAGCAGCTGTAGCAGGAATGGAAGCAGAGCTGTTAACGCCTGGCCTGCCATCCCCTCCAAGCTGGGCAGGTTCATTTGGGGCCAGGAGGGCCATTTTTGGGGACACGGCTCATCAAGGCTCGGCTGCTTAACAGGTTGTGACTGAAGCACTGCTCTGCTCCGTCCCTGAGTGCAAGCACAGGAGAAGTGAGGGCCCAGACAGAGGAGGATGATGCTGAGCTTTGTCTGCCCTTCAGCACCAAACCAGCACAGGCAACTGTGAAATGTCTGTCAGGGGCTGTTGCACAAAACTTGGCTCTGGGATCCGCAGGTTTTGTCGTGGCATCCTAAAAAATACAAATTAAACCTTTGGGGAACCTGGTCTTGAATGCATGAGTTCATTTCAAATGTCTGTCTCATGTTAAAGCCAGGCTGGCTGGGCTTGGAGCAGCCTGGGACAGTGGGAGCTGGCTCATGGCAGGGGTGGCTGGGATTTAAGGTCCCTTCCCACCCAAACTGCTCCATGTTCCACATTCAGGCTTTTTTTGCATCTTTTTGAGATGCATCAGTGCCTAGAATTGGATCCCAAAAGGGTCATCCTGGTTCAGGCACAGCTTGTTTCTCCCTCTCCATCTCCTGAGAGGCTCAGTTTGCTGAGGATGGGTGACCTGGGCAGCCCTGGGACCTGGTACCGGTTTGGCTTCTGCTTCCAGAGTTTCACAGAATCCTGGAATTGGGTTGGAAGGGAACTTAAATCCCATCCAGTGCCACCCCTGCCATGGGCAGGGACAGCTCCCACTATCTCAGATTATCCCAGCCTGGCCTTGGGCACTTCCAGGGATCCAGGGGCAGCCACAGCTGCTCTGGGAATTCCATCCCAGACCCTCCCCACCCTCCCAGCCAGGAATTCCTTCCCAAAATCCCATCCATCCCTGCCCTCTGGCAGTGGGAAGTCATTCCCTGTGTCCTGGCCCTCCATCCCTTGTCCAAAGTCTCTCTCCATCCTTTTTCTTCCTGAGCCCCCTGTCCTGCTCCCACCTGGCTCCTGCCCCTTACCTGGGCAATGAAAGAAACCCCAAATCAGCTGGATTTGGGAAATCCAGATCCCTCCCTGCCACAAACCAGAGCTCCACTTACTTCTATCTTTCAGTCTCCCTACCACAAAAACTACTTTTGCTCCACTCTTCACTCAATTTTTTTGAAGTTCCCCATGGAATTCTGTCCCTCTGTGCTGATCTGGCTCCTGCTCTGCCAGAGCTCCTCCAGCCCCATCT
This sequence comes from Parus major, assembly GCF_001522545.3. NCBI lineage: Eukaryota > Metazoa > Chordata > Aves > Passeriformes > Paridae > Parus > Parus major. Next base: position 2,025,116 of record NC_031790.1, read on the forward strand.
GTTCCTGCCCTGGGACTCTCAGGTTTCAGTTTTATCTCAGTCCGTCCCTTTGGCTGCAGGAAGAGCTGGGCTGGTGGCAGTAGATGGCACTGTCTCAGTCCTGCACAGCCTAGGCTGGGTGTGCAGGGGGTGGAGGAGCTGGGAAAGGGGTGCAGGTGATGGAAAAGGGGTTCAGGTGCTGAGAAAAGGGGTGGAGGCGATGGAAGGGGGGCTCAGGTGCTGGGAAAAAGGGTGCAGGTGCTGGAAAAGGGGTGGAGGTGAGGGGAAAGGGGTGCAGGTGATGGAAAAGGGCTTCAGGTGGGCTCTGTGAGGCTGCCCAGGACTGATCTCCTTGGCCCCACACGAGCCTGTTATAAATGCAAAGGCAAAATCGAGGTTAAATAAAAAGAGCAATTTATTATAACACAATTTCAATAAAGAACAAATGACGGAAAAAAACCACAGTAAAATAGGCAGCGCAGCGCTGGGTGGACAGGGTCTGTACCCAAAGGTCTAGGTGTTCCCAAATCCACGATCCAGGGTTCTCTGGCCCGGGTTTTTATAGGAAGTTTATGTCCCGAGGCCAAATTCCAAGCAAGCACCATTCACCAAAAAGTCCTTGATTGTTGGAAGAATAGATTTCCTGGCATTGGAGAATAGAGTCAATAGATGTTCGGGCAGAGTCTCCTCATATGTAAAGAGGTTCAGGATTTCTTTTTGATTTCATTTTGGTCCGGAGTGGTTGGGTCCGGCTTGGAGCCGAGGGATATCTCGGCTGGGTTCTCTCCCTTTGTCTACTCTGATCACTTCTCCAAGGATGGTTGGCAGGGCGGGGTGTTCAGGTCCGGCGATGAGTATCTCTTCAGGGCTCGATCTTTTGTTAGTTTGATGGCCCGTGTCCTGCTCATTCTTTTTGGTTAATGGGCGCTGCCTATGCTCGTTATCTGGGTGCTGGCCAAAACTGTTGTTTCTTGAAGGGGAATTCGCGACTAGATCTGGGGAAGGACTTTTTACCACATTACATTTTATATTTTATATTATTATAACCATACATATATCTTATTGTCGTGGTTTAAAACTAATAACTAAGAAAATTACTTATTTCTTGCTGTGAGATATGGATTAGAATAAGGGCAAAACAGGCATAAAACTTAAAAGGAATAAAGAAAGTTTATTGACAAACAACAAGAATAAGAACACCAGAATAAACTTCCAGAAAAACCTTTTCATCCCTTATCTATTTACTATTTTCTCGTTCACATGACAACAGAGACAAAAACTTTGGAACTTTGGTGGTTAAAACAGTCCTAATTCTTGCTATAGTCTTTTCACCTGTCTTTGTAGAGAAACAGAAGTTTCTTCCTGTTAATTTATGGAGTTTCTCACACGAAAACTATTTTTTGTTATAGTTTTCCATTGCCCTGATATCAGCTGCCCAGAGCTGCTGTTATCAGAGCCCACCCCTCCCATTTTCACATCACTCTGAGATGTGTATGGGTCATGAGTCTAGGGATAGCATTTTTAAGGATGAGTATTCAAAGGTAAAAAAGGTCTTCTTCATCTGCTTCTGCGAGCTTCACTAGACAACAGTTTTTTGCTTTGCTTTAAAGGTAAAGCTACCCCATGACACTTATTTATACCCTTTACGAATTTTTATTCATAAGTTAATTTATCACAAGCCTTTGCCCCTCTGGGCTCTGCCAGGGAGTTCAGCCCCAGCTCGGGACCGGGGCTGTGGTTCCTGCAGCACTTCCACGCTCTCCTTTCCCCACAGCTGCCCTGGAATTGCAGCAGGATATGATCCTGGAGATTTGCATTGTGCTGTTTCAAGGTTTTTTGCCCTTTGGCCCGTTCTGTTGTTTTGCTTCCACAGAATAAATAAATAATGCCTCTCTTTCTTTCCCTTTATCCTCATAAACATATCCTAGCTCCCTCTCCTGCGGACTGCCCTTCAACCTACCAGATTTTCCTTTTGTTGTTTATTAATTTCAACCCCTGTAAATGCACTTTTGCAGCTGGTACAACTCCCTCAGCACGTGTTGGACATCCAGACCTCTTCCTGTGCTTATCCCGAATTTATTCCCCATGCCATGGGCATGTGGAGCTGAAAAAACTCGATGGTGAATTTGGAAGTGTGAGGAGTTCACCAGTAGGGTCTGATCTCCAAAAACTCCAATTTAGCATCGCCGGTATTGATAGAGGAAAAGCTGATCATCAAAGGGATGGCTGATGAAACTGGAATTCTTGTTTCATCCTTTAAAAACCTCTCAGAGGTTTTCAGTTGTGTCTTTACACCGAGTTTTTATTTGTTTTTTATAGAAAAGGAGCTCTTGAGGGAATTAGAAATCATTATTTCCAGCAGCGGGTTTGTCCATTGTCTCCTTGTGAAAAATCTGCAAACTGGGAGAAATCTCCTTCCCCTGCTGAATTCCAGATTTCAGATAAAAAGATTGTAAATATTGCTGTAATTTTTTTTGTAGCGTTTTATTTTCTTTTAATAGGAAACCCAGGATCAGGGACTTCCTGAAGGTGGAAACAGTGACTGGCAAGGATCTCTTGCAAACTGGCACCAGTGAAACATTTTTTACTGGGAGAGGAGAGAATTTCATGGGGGATTTGTCACTTATTTTGGAGTTTATTTGCACACTTTTAAGGGGGAGCCATAAAAAAATTCCACTGGAAGATTAAAAAGCTGAAGGAAGTGGAAATGAAGCCAAATTCTGCACTTTGGAAGGAGATCATCTGCAATCATCTGGCCTGGGGAAGGGAATTTAGTTAATGGGAACACATCAGCTTTGTCCCTGAGTGACAGTGACCTTCAGGGACAGGGGACAGCCATGTCCACGGGTTTATCAGCACTTCCCAAGCTGCTTTCCCTACCCAGCAATTCCAGGAGAGTCCTGGAATGCTTTGGGAATATTCAATGTGGAGCTGGATGGAATTTCAATCACCACAGAGGAGAATTTGGGATCAGGGTGCTGCACTTATGGGATGATTCTGTGGATTTTGTTCTTCTCTAACAACCCAGTAAAACCGAAAAGGCTGTGTTTGTGCAGGAATAGAAAATTATGATTTGTGCAGGAGCTTGTTGTGAAGTTACCTCAAAGCAAGGTGGGATTTGAATGCAACAGCAGAGTTATCCCAGAGGGGATCTGGGCAAAGAGCTGTTCCCAGCATTTTAAGGGATGGATTTGGGAATGATGCTGAGTGAAATTCCAGTCTTCTCCACTTCTTTTGTGTTTATTTTGTTGAACTGACAATTTAAAATCCCTTTTTGAACATTGACGGTTCTATTATTCCAATTATTCCCAATTTAGAGCTTGCTTTGTCCAGCTTCCATTCTCCTCCCCCTGAAAAATACTTGAAAACAATTCTTATATCTCTTTTTTTGACCTAAGATCATGAAATGTTTGTAAAAGGTGATGTGCGAGTGTCAGGGATGCAGCAAATCTCCAGACTTCCTCCATCAGCTCTTGGCCAGCTCCTGCTTCCCTCACACCTTTTGCATTATTGATAATAAAAGCTCAGCCACCCAGTATTAAAACCAGCCAGAAAGGGAGGTTTAATTGCAGAAAGGTCGGAGTCAGCTGAAAATAAATGTGACTTTACAGCTTTCAAAGGCAATTCCAGCCTCCTGCTCCCCCATCTGCCACCCCAGCCCTGCACAGAGCGAGCAGAGTTCAGGAATTTGTCACGGATTTGGGGGGAAGAACATAGACTGAAGAGATTGTCTTGTAGAAAAATAAAATAAAATCATTAAATGCAGCAATTTAACATTAAAAAAAAAGCAAAGTTCAGGATTCTGGGAGATTTTCCCCACTCTGCTGAATGCTGGCTTTGCCTGGAAGCTTCAGCACTTGGATTTTGCCTGGCTGAAATCCCAGCCCTGTTTGAGAGCTGACAAAACAATACCTGTTAACCATCAGAAATGGGCTTGTTTGCTGGGAAACAGAGCAGATTCCTTAAAAATCATTGAAAAACTGTCATGGCTGCCTTAGGGGGTTGTGTGGTGGAGAATTCCATGCCCAGAAATGAAGTGGAAACCTGTCCTTGATGATTAAATCCTTGGGGTCGGCTCGGAGGGACCTGCTGCCCATCCCTGCCAGTTTGCAGCTGGGAATGAATATTCATGGAATCTGGGAATGGTTTGGGTTGGAAAGGACCTAAAAATCATCTTTTTACACCCCCTTCCATAGGCAGGGACACCTCCCACTATCCCAGGTGGCTCCAAGCCCCATCCAGCCTGGCCTCAGGGATGGGGCAGCCACATTTTCTCTGGGGATTCCATCCCTCCCCACCCTCATCCTGGGAATTCCTTCCCAATATCCCATTAAACCCTGTGTTCTTTCCCATTAAAGCCATCCCCCCTCATCCTGTCTCTGTTTAATGCTACATTGCTGAACACAGTGCAACAAAATTTCTTTAAATTCCGGAATATTTGTTTTGACCTGAGCCCTTTTTTGGGCTCTGATGGGATTTTCCAGCTGTGTCTGGGCTCTCTCCTGAGGCCAAACCCTGCAGGTTACAGGGGAGAAGCCCCTTCCTTCCCTGGCTCTGTTCTCTTCAGTAAATTCAAGTTTTCCCACCAGATTTGAGGGGAGTTTTGGGGAGTTATTTCACTTTAAACTCCCCCCTCCAGAGGGTACGGAAAGATTTTTCAAGGCTGCTCTGCTCAGTGACTTCTGGTGCTCTGCCCTCCCTTGGAAGTGTTTGCACCTCTAAGAACTGAATTCCTTTTTTCCTCCCTCTGCCCGACTTCTTTTGCTTTCAGGGGAAATGTTTCAACTCCCTGTGCATCTTTGAAAATCAACTTTTAAAAAGGGTTTGATGGCAACCAGGGAGAGGTGATCTCTGCAGCTCATTCTGTTGTTTTACACAACTTTACCTGCTTAAATATAAAATATAACCCAGAAACTGCCATGGGGATGGGTTTGCCTTGGGAAATACAAAATCATTTACTTCATCCTCATTGAGGACCAACCTCTGGCCTGTTTGAGATGCTGTAAGAACATTCCAGGGGAGTAAAAAACAGTTTTAAGGATATTCCTCCAGGTTCCAAGTGACTGACGAGCTTTAAAAGTCTTTTCTCACTGACTCTTCACGTTTCCATTGATCTCACAAATTCCATTTATTGCTTATATTTATTATTAGCAGGAAAGACAGAAATTTGCTCCCTGTGTTAAATCAGTGTAGAATTTGAGGAATGATTCTGTGAATTTCTGCTTTTTGCAGCCAATACCACAAATCTGAGGAAATTAAAGATCTCCAGGTCTGTGAACGATCTCAGAGAGAGACAAAACAAAGTCTTTAAGCTTGGGAACAAAAAGAGCAGGAATTTCTTGTTTTCCTTCTTTGCTCTGGTCAGTGTGGGAGCAGAGCAGAGCTCTGCAGAGATCACAGAAACCCTGCTGCTTTTATAGACCTGAGCAAGCCTTGACCATCACAAGAATAACTCAATTAATGCACATGTTAATGGCGTTTGGATTTCGGAGCCATGAGGAGCACAGGAGGAGACAAAAGCTTTTAAAAATGCATGAGGAGCCAGAGCTGCAGGAGCAGATTTTGCTGATGAGGAGGAAAAGCAGAGTCACCCGTTGGTGTCCTGTGAGCTGGGGCTGTGTCCTCACAGAGGATTTGTTATGTGAGCCACAAATTGTTTCTCTATCCCAGCACAGGCTCATTAATCATGCATTAGCCCTTGTTAAATTCCTTTAACTAAATATTGTTCTGGGTGCTGCTGCTGCCCCGGATGTCCTGTGGGAAATCTGCTTTGCCCTAACCCTTTGATTAATTGGGTGATTCTGCCAGATTACCCATCCAGGGTAATTAGGAGGGTAAAACACAATTTCCCTGCTCCTGAGCTCCAGGGAGGGTTTGGGTTGGAAAGTTCAAGGCTCATGTCGGGGAGGGACAGATCCTGATTCCTCCCACTCCCTGGTTTGGGAAATGTGGGATGCAGAACATCTCAGCTGCAGCAAAAACCTGTGATCACCGAGTACAGGAGTGGCTTTAGACAAAATCCTTTTTGTTTGGGCATTTCTAGAAGGACCAGCGTGGTTTGGAAGATGAGATCCACAGATGGTCCCTGTCAGGACAAGCCACTTAAGACAATTAAAGCAGGATTTGCAAAAGCAGCTCAATTATGGTATTTTTCCCCCTGGAGAGGCACCAGACTGATTTATTTCCTTGCATCATCTGAAAAAAGAGAATATCACTCTACCCAAATAATAATTCGAATCTGCAGTGCCTCAGTGTGGGAGGAATTCTCAGGCAGCTTTGCTGACGTTTGGACAATCCCGGAGTTCAACGTCTCAGAGAGACCCCCAGATGGGATTTGAGGCAGGAATATGGCTCTGGAAGTTCAGAACCCATGGGGTGGGACAAGGTGGGTTCTTCACCAGGTTTTGGTCCAATTTCACCTTTCTGTGTCAGACAAGTGATGATGCAGCACTTCTCCTGGTGGAATAAATTCCCTCCATAAGGGATTCTGCCCTCGATAATAAATTGGGGAGATGCATTAGGGAGGGAAGAGATGGATTTCTCAGGTTTTAAGCAGAGTTGTCTCCTTCAGAACTTGGTGTTGTGCTCTGGGTTAAGTCCCCATGGAACAAATGATCCCCAAAAGTCTCAATTCAGGAAAAATCCTGGAGGTGTTTTAAACAAAGGCTGGAATGTGGGAAAGGGGAGGAAACAGTGAGTACAAAAACTCTCTCAATTCCTTTTCCTTGAACATCTCTCTGCTGTTTTCATTCTGACTGATGTGGTGATATGGAACTCTAGTGACAGAAAATGTTGTTTACAGGGTGGTTGTTTCCAGAATTTATCCAATTGCCACTTGGCAAAACACAAATGACAAGTCCTCAGCAATTCCATCTTATTATAATCGAAACAACAACCCAAAGACACATTTCACAACACCCAGTTGTACTAAAAAATGGAATTTAGAAAGATTAACTCCCCAGCTGAGTCAGGCTGTGAGAGATCAATGCCTGGAAAGATGTTTCTGTCATTACTTTTCAGCTCAATAACGTCCTCACACTTCGTGTTCCCCATGTGCTCACTCCAACAATTATTAATTTTGACTTACAGCCAATTAATTTCTAATTCCATTGTGTGGGGTTGCAGAAATGCTGTTACTGCCCGTTTCAGTGAATGCTACAATTTACTTTTTCCTAGACAAACACTCATTATTCTCAGCATTTAATCCTGTTAAATATTGATATGAAATACTCTCAACAATTATTCCAGCTCCTCCAGTCCTGGCAGTGGCTTCCCATATTTTCCAAATGTTATTTTGGGGTTTGTTGCTTCAGTAAGTTCAGAATTCAGAAAGCTTTGGGTGGAGTTGAACAGAAATTTTATTTCAAAGTCGGTTTTATAAAAATTAATTTTCCATCCTCCATGTCTCAAAACGTGTCACTCACTGAATTTTGACTTTTAAAACACCAAAGAGCATCGTTGTGGGGAGGAACAGGATGTTTTGGAGAGGGGAGGCTTTGAAGGAAGTGTTTTCCTTGTTATTTGAAAGGAAAACACCAAAAAAAAAAAAAAAGTGATGGTTTGTTGGTTTTTTTTCTGGAAAAAAAGGATTTGCTTGGTTATCTGAAATAAAAAGCACAAGAAGAAAGTGGGTTTGAGGCACTCCAAGATCAGAAAGGTCCAGAATTTCTTCTCCAGGCTGGGTTATTTTTTCCATTTCATTGGGATTTGGCTTGTTTGAGGTCACGAGGGTGGTAAAGTTGGGAGAGTCAGGAGCGTCCTGAGGACTTGGGGTCAAGATTGCTTTGCAACACTATGAAGGGCTTTGGGGGCAGCTAAAAGTGCTGGGTTTGTCCATCCCTGCAGGCTCAGCTGGATAAGAATGTAGGAACATTCTGCTACCCTAATTAACACTCAGATTAATGAGGTTTTCCAGAGCAGCTGTGGCTGCCCGTAGATCCCTGGAAGTGTCCAAGGCCAGACTGGAGCACGCTGGGACAGTGGGAAGGGTCCCTGTGCAGGGCAGGGCTGGAAAAAGCTGATTTTCAGCTCCTTTTCATCACCAACTGCTCCATGTTCCTATGAATCCTCATTTTCAATCAAAGCCTGCTCTGCAGTTTTAGTTCCAAAGGAAATGCTGCTTTTAGTCTCGACATTTGGGGGGAATCATTGGAGAAACTCAGCGTTACCCATAAAACCCCAGCCCCTGGGGGCCGTTTCTGCATCAGCTCCAGCCTGGGGCCCGGCATTTCTGGCTCTCTCCAAACCTTACTCCAGCACCTCTGTCCAGGATAAAATGAAACCCTGCTGAATCCCACAGGGAAGGGATTATTTGGGTCAAGATGCTGAGGCAGAACTGAGGCAGCCCCAAGGATTTTCCCTAAGACTCTGGTTGGGGTTTTTTGTTTCAACCAAAAGGTTTGGAGTTCTCCAATGGAAAAGCAATCTTTGGGGAAGCTAATTAAAGCACAGGACTTTTTATGGCTGACAGAGATGAGATTTGGGCTGCCTTTGATTTCCTATCCCGAGGGATCCAATGCCCATTCAGGCCTGAGCAATCCTGGTCCTGCTGCTGCTGTTGGGAAATGCTTCCCATCCTTTGCTTTATCCTCTGGGTTTTTCCTTCAGAAGGGCTGTGGCAAAGGTTTTTTCCAAGTGCACTGTGGGGACAAACCCAACCCTGGGGAGTTTTTCCCCTTTCCCTGCTCAGACAAGGAGCTCCCTGGGGGTGTGAGCAAATCCAGCACTGATCCTCCTCCTCCTGAGTTGGGAATAGCAAAATATTTTTGCCACAATGATTCCTGATCTTCCAAACCCTCAGGACTCATTCCTTAGATGTGGAGTGTGAGGAAAAAAAGCCAGCACCAAACTTGTGGGTTTTTTTCTAATGGCTTCATTTTCTGGTGCTTTTTAGATGAATAAAAAATATTAAAACCATTTCCCACCCTCCATTGTGTTGGAGGGTGGTATTTTGGGAAAGAGCACTGGAAGATGATCCCTGTCTCATCCCACTCCCTGCACACCTGGGTGCTGGAATTACAGGTAGAGGACAGTCCTTGTTGTTATGAATCCAACACCCCCAGATCCTCTCACATGTTTTCTGAGCAGAGATTTCCAAGGCTTTCCAGAAAAGGTGGAAACAAAGCCAGAGGTTTCCTGAACTCTCTGTCCTTCCCCATGGTTTCCATGGTAAACAGTTTGTGTTTCTCTGGGGAGAAATGTCCCCAAAAGTGACATTATTGTGTCCTAATCAGGAGCTTCTTCCAGCTGCAGTGCATAGGCCTTTAATTAACACCATCTTCTTAATCAAAACCTCGGCTTTTGGAGATGTCACCTTGTGGAGCTTGATTGGATTTTACTCTGCTGAGGATGGGATCAATTTCTTCTCCTTGTTGTTGGCTGAGAGGGTTTTTATTAATAACACAAATGGAAACTGCTCTTGGAAGGGCTCCTCCTTGGGTGCATCGGGCTGCTCCTGCCAGCTCTGTGCTCTTGGCTCTGGAGCTGATTTGCGGATGTCTTTGGTGTGTTCTGGACTTGGTTTTCCCTCCATCACTTTTTTCTGCCAGTTCCTGCCTTGTAGCTCTTCCCTAAACTCGGAATTGTGGAAATGTGGGATGGTTTGGGTTGGGATGGACCTTAAATCCCATCCAGCGCCACTCTTGCCATGGCAGGGACACCTTCCCCTGTCCCAGGCTGCTCCAGCCTGGCCTTGGGCACTTCCAGGGATCCAGGGGCAGCCACAGCTGCTCTGGGAATTCCATCCCAACACCCTCACAGGGAGGAACTTCTTTGACGTAACCAATCTAAACCTCCCCTCCTTCAGTTTAAAGCCCTTCCCTCTTGTCCTATCACCAGGGAATTGCTTTAAACCCAAACAGACTCAGTTTAGATGAAATATTGGAATATTGGGAATTTGCCCTTGCAAAAAATCCCTCTCCAGCTTCCTTTAGGTCCAGCAGCTTTCCATAGACCCCCAAGCCCCTGGATACCACCCAGCATCCCTCACAGCCAGTGCTGTGCATGCACAGCTCCATCCTGGCAGGGCTGCTTGGCTCTAGAGCTCATTTCACACCAGCCTGAGGTGAGGGGAGATGGAAATCTGCTCCAAGGCCAACCCGTGGGAGCAGCAGGGTCTCCTCGGGTGAGGGGAGAGAGCTGCCCTGCACTAAGTGGCTCTGACACATTGCGTGACTGCCTCTCCCTGCAGCTCCCACTCCTAAAATATTGATGTTCCACAGCAGCAGCCGGCACTGGCCTCTGGTGGAGCAAAGCTGCTCCGGTAGAAAAGGCAGCTCTCTGGCAAATCCGTGTGGGGATGTTCCACGGGGACACCTGGGGATTCTCAGGGCTGGGTTATTGATGGCCCAGGTGCTGCTCCCACATCCCCTCATTAATGCAGCCCCTTCCCAGCCCTTGGGAGCTCAAGGTTCTCATGCTCTGTGTGGATTGTGTAGGGTAAATCTGTCCTGTCAGCTCTTCTGGGACACTTCTGCTGCAGTGGATGCTAGGGAGCTTTCCTCTTGCTCTCTGTAGTAAAACAGCTTTTGTTTGTGGCTGGGAGATGTGTGAGGAGTGAGCACAGCATGGGCAGTGTCCTCAGGATC
>NC_031790.1:2036310-2048147 GCF_001522545.3 Parus major
GCCATGGACTGTGTCCCTGCCCATGGGATGGAGCTCCCACCCACCCAAACCAGTCCTGACCTGCTGGAGTTTGGCACCCAAACCTCCCCATGCAGCTGTGGCTGTGCCAGGGACAATATCTGCAATAGTGGAGGAGAAATGGGGCAGGTTCAGGTGTCTTCTGGCCAAAACCTGGGGACAAAGTCACTGCAGGACTCAGAGGTTGGGACCTGGGGGACACTGTACAAAAACTGGGGAGCACTGCACAAAAACTGAGGGGCACTGCACAAAAGTTGGGAGGCACTGCACAAAAAGAGGTTGCCTGGGGTTGGTCCCTCTAATCTCATGGTGGCACAGCTGGGATTTCTCTGATAAATTTCATTATTTCTCATCCACCAGCAGGAAATTCCAGTTGATTATATCAGGAATTTATTAATTGGATCAGTAATGGAGATGGCTCCTCAGTGGGGAAAGGCAACAGGCTCCCCCAAATCAGAGAAGAGCAAGGATTAATTATCTCCTGGAACCATGTCCTTCTGCTAAAGCAAATGCCAGCTATTGATGAATGTTTTGCTGATGATCTGATCACTGGGAAGGAAAAAAACGCTCCAATGTTTTCTGTATCGATCCAATTAGCATTAGGAAGGGAAAGTTGTGGATGCTGCCATAAATTATCTGATTTATTTGTGATTTGGTTTTGGGGGTGCTGAGCACAGCTTTAGAGATCTGCCCCAAAGGCCAGCATTTAATCCTTCACTGATATTTCATCCAGGAATAAGAATAAATCTATTTTTCCACTGAAGGTTCTGTATTTTTGTTGATGAAATCTTTAATTTTAGTCAGAGATGGGCATGAAATCCGAAGATGCAAAAACCTGATTATGGTAGGAAAAAATCTGACAGCAGCCACAAAAGATATAAAGAAATGGATCCTGAACTTCCAGTTTATTCCAGGAGGAGGAAATTGTAGCTTTTCTAATTATTTTTTTTTTCAGTTCTGCTCAGATGTGGAGCTCTGCACACGCCTTTCTAAACCTACCTGGCCATGGGGACCATGCTGTGACTAAAATATCAGTGTTCACTTGGGCTTTTCCATCTCTTTATCCCAGCTGAGGGCTCATTAAACCAAAGCAAACGTGATCAATCAGATAGAAATGCTAAAATGTGACAAGAAATTCCTTGGGGGGATCCAAACCAGGAATTCTTGGGGGTGCTCTGAGGCACAGGGAGCAAAGGGCTGGATCCAAACTCCCCCTGGATGGCTCAGGTGTGCCTGGAATCTGCAGCAAACTGGAGGCCTTTGGGTCAAATTGGATTTGAAAGGAAAAAAAAATAGAGGTTTAAGCTGCTTTTGTTCTGTTCTCTTTGGGATTTTTGGGAGATCGGCTCTGCCACTCAGATCCTACAGAAGAGATTACAATTAGCACACCCAAAATGTGGGGGGTGCTAATTGTCAGAGCTCTTCAAAACAGCTTTAAAAAGGGGGAAAACTACATTAATATTTGGAAATAATAATAATAATAATAATAATAATAATAATAATAATAATAATAATAATAATAATAATAATAATGCTAAAAATACATTCATTTTTGTGGTCACCCACATTTCATTTGATTTATTTATAATTCAGGATCACGATGAATTCTCCTATGGAAAATGCAGGAAAATGTTGGATATCAGTGCAGATCTAAGTTTGCATTAGGCTGGAATTTTTCAGAGTAATCTACAAGAAATGAATTGGACTTCTAGTGTTTAAATTCTGTTTTAATCTGTCTCATGCTCTATTTCCCCTCTGTTTTCTGGGCATACCAACACCTTCTCCCCCACCTGGCTGCTGCTGGGTTCCATATCCTGAGCTCAGCCCTTCCCTCTGTCCATAATTCTGCAAAAAGGGATTTTATTCCCTGGCTGAGGGGGCTGGGGGAGGTTTTCATGCTTCCAATCCACCTTTAACAGCCTTTTAGAAGCCCCTCTGGGGTGCCCTGAGCCTCACCTCTCAAAAACCCATTAACATCATCCCCAGATGGCCCCAGAGAAGGGACTGAAATTTCAGGGGTCATTTCTACCCTTCCCAAGCCCCTCTGGGGGCATTTTAAAGACAAATAAACCCCCAAAAAAGCAGATATTTCCTAATGGAAATAATGATTTTGCATCTTCGCATTGTTTTTTACCTTCTCCTCCCCTCAGGTTTTCAAGGCTGCTGATGCACTGGGCTGTTTCTGGTTTCAAACTGTGGTGGCATCCCAAAGGATGTCCCTGAAGTTCCTTGGGATGATGTTTACCCATGGAAATTGCAAACCTCCAGGCTTTAATAATGCACATGATTTGTTGCTCTGCAAGGCCCACTGTAATTATGATAATAAATAGCTGTTGTAGATAAAGCACATCCTGGAAATAAATAGGAATTTCAATGTAATTTCATTTTGTCTGGGAAAAGAAACACAACAAAGTGCCAGGGATGTCTTTATCCCTTGGTTTATTTGAGGCCCACGAATAAACAAAGCCATTTTTTTTTTCCCAAAGGCATGAAAATTGGAGACACAAATCTTGTCTTTTAACAACTTCAGTGTCACTTTGTCCCAGGAACCTGCACTTTCCATGTAGCAGGCACAGCAGAGATCAGACAACATTAATTCTTGTTTCTCCATGTGTTGGGTCCCAGCTGTGGGTGAAGCACAGCTGCTAGATTTAATTGGCATTGTGCAATTAAAGGGCCAATTAACACTTTCACTTCCTTTGGATAAAATAGGTGTGGTCTGAGCTCTGCTTATCAATATTAACTTCTACTTAATTCTAATTTAAAGAGCTCCACATCACAGTGAGGAATGATGTGTTTATTACCCATCAGCCTTTCATGAACCCCCCTCAAAAATGCAGAATTCCTTTGGGATCAGTGGGGTTTCAAAGGAACCCCTGGATCCCAAGGTCTGGCCCCACAATTCCTTTATTGGGAACCTTTATTGGGAACCTTTCATTTTCCTGTGGATCAGTTTCTCCTCAGATCTCTGCACACAATGCCTGCTGCTGCCATCAGAGGCTTCAGAGCTGCACAAGCCACAGGGACAGGTTTTTCTGGAAGTGTGATAACTCCTGCTGCTTCTTGGGAGAGAGAAAACAACTCCAGGAAATAAACTGAAGGTTTGGAATGGGAATGTAAAATAAAGGCTGATGCATCCTTGAGGGTCCTGATCTTAGGGCATGTTCATCCACGTGGTACAACCTTCATGGAAGCAGTTTGGGTTTGCAGAGTAGAAATTTAAAACCCCTGTAGAGCCTGGAAGAGGGGGAAGGGGGAAGAAGGGAAGGGGGAGCCTTGGATGGATGCTGAAAAAATTGTCTGGGCTGGGGAGGAGCTGCCTCACCTCCTGTGCCGACCCTGTTATGCTCCATCCTTTGGGATGACACCACATTTGGAAGTAGAAATAAGCCAGTGGACCAGCAGCCTTGAAAAGTTGAGGAAAGAAGGGGAAAAAAATGATGCTAAGATGCAAAATCATGGCCTCCGTTAGGAAATTTCTGGGGTTTGGGGGCTGATTTGTCTCAAAATCCTCCCTGGGCTTAGAAAGGGTAGGAATTCAGAACAGAATTGAGAGAATTTCAGTGTTTGTGGGGCTGGCATCAACTGCAGCTCCCCTGAGAACCAGGGACTGCCCACAGCAGAGCTGGGATGGGATGGGATAAACTGGGAAAGGCCAAGGGTTTGTGTTTCACTGGCAACAGTCAGACCCAGATGGGCTCTGAGCAGCGCCTGCTGCCCCTCTGTGGGGTCAGAGAGGATTCCCACTGCCAGAGAGGAGAGATTTGACAAGAATTCCTCTCTGGGAGGGTGTGAAGGGCTGGGATGGAATTCCCAGAGCAGCTGTGGCTGCCCCTGGATCCCTGGAAGTGTCCAAGGCCAGGCTGGAGCAGCCTGGGACAGTGGGAGGTGTCCTTGCCATGGCAGGGGTGGGATGGGATGGGATTTAAGGTCCATCCCAACCCAAACCACTCCAGAATCCTGTGCTGGCCTGAATTCCCACTACTCTGGGGTCCCTCCTGGCCCAATCCTTGGTTTTCCTCTGCTCTGCTGTGGTGGTGGGGATGGGGAAGCTGCCAGAGACCCCAGCTCTGGGAAGTGCTGCAGCTGAATCTGCTTCTGCAAGAAAGGCAAATCCTCTGAGACACAAATCAGATCCTGCACAAAATGCTTCCCTGCACCGTGACAATTCTGGATTTATTAATCTATAAATTAACAAGGGAAGGCACCTGTAGAGCAAAGAAAAAAAGGGGGAAAAGCAGACACTTATCTCCCACATTTGTCAGGAACATGCAGATACTGAATTATTCTACTTATCAAACTAATTTCTGTAATGAAAAATAATAATCATCATCCTTCAGCAGCCTGTGAGGCTGCTTGATGTCACCTTGGGCATCCTTCAGTTTGTCACTGCTTTAATCCATATTCAGATGATGACAAACAAGACACAGCCCAGAGCTCTCTGTCTCCCTTTTATTGGGATCGTTTCCCACAGAACCATTTATTCCCCAGGTCCTGGCAGGTTTTTTTCCCCAATTCCTTTGTGCTGTGCAGGAGAAATGTGAGTTTGAATCCTGGCTCCGGGCACGGATGGAAATCAGGGAATAGAAACCACCCCAGCCAGAATTCCCCATTCTGGCCCCAAGGGAATGACCCAGACAGGGCCAAATTCCACTCCTGCAGGCACTGGAAGAAATTCGGGCTGTAATTCCATTAAATGGACATTTCCTTCCTGCCTGTTCTGCCTGGAAGCTTGAGGAGTGATAGCCCTGGGAGCAGAACACAACTTCAATTTGGGAGCAGCAGAGCTCAGAGCGCTGGTGCTGAGTCAGGGATGGCTGAGAGGTGGGAAATTCTCTTTTTTCCTCCTGCTTTTCAGACACATCTGTCACAGGAATGGGGCTCTGCATCTTCAGAGGGGCTAAAAATAAACCAAAATTCCCAAAGCAGGGCTGCCAGAATCCTGAGGTACCACAGCTGGCAGGGACAGAGCAAACTGGGAGCAAAGCTGTAGGATGGCTCAAACCTTTGGTGTAAATTCTAGCCTGGTGAAGGATCAGCCCCACAGCCTGGAGAGCTTGTAATTAATCTTATTATTATATATTATATATTATATATTATATATTATACATTATATATTATATATTATATACTATATATTATATATTATATATTATATATTATATATTATATATTATATATTATATATATTATATAATGTAATATGGAATGGAATAATTATATAAATTATATAAATTAAATAAAGATATAAATATTAAAATAGATTTATAAAATATATTAACTATTTCTATAAAGAGTATAATATAATATAATATACATATTTTAATATACATTTTATAATAAAATTATATAAATACAATAATTGTATACAGACATATAATAATATATAATTGTTATATAATTATATATTATATTATTTATAATATATATATTATAATGTTTAATGTAATAATGAGGCTGCAGCAGGGCCATTTATTGGTTTTTTTATTGTATTTATTGTTGGGCTGTTGCTCTCGCACTCCAGTCTGCCTGACCTTGGCGAGACTGAGGTGCCCAGGAAAAATGGAATTTTTCTGCCACATCCACAGCATAGCCCCAGAAAATTACCAAGCCCTTCATTAGCAGGAGGGGATGCAGGCTGGAGCCTTCCCTTAATTAGCTCAGTTGTTAAGTGCCTGAGATGGTTTGGAGTGGAGAAAGGAGCAGAGAGCAGGAATTAAAGGGGAAAAGGCACAGAAACGAGCCCTGATCTCCAGGGCAGGGTGGGCAGGACTGCTAGGATGGAGTTTTTCCAATGCTCTATGCTGAGGTGTGAAAAGGGAAAAAACATAAAGCAAATACCTTTAACAACCCTCAGAATCACCAAGTGAGAAATTAGTTTAAAGTGACAGAATAATCTTGACGTGTACAATAAATTATTCCACAAAATGAAGCCCTGGAGGAGCTCTGCTGGTTCTGGTTAATGGTAGCAGAGGAGTTTTGTGCTGCTGGGGTCCTGCAACAGCTCCAGAACATGGGCAGGACAATCCAGGCCAAAGCTCTTCATCTGCTCTTCGTGCCCCAAAGTGAATTGTTTAAAACAAAACATTCATTTGGTAATTATTGCAATGAATGCAGCAGAAAGAATCAGTCCCAGAGGCATTGATGTGCTTTAGTGACACTGGTTTTAGTTTATTTATAAATGAGGTTCTTTACAATGTCTGGAGGCCCAGAGCCTGGAGGAGCTGAAGGGGAGTGGATGCAGAGGGGATTTTGGAAGAAAATCCTGTGGAACATCTGCAGCCACAGCCTTGGGGCACTGAGCCCACCCCTTGGGCTGGGAAGCATGAGGAGGGTAAAAATTCCTGCTGGAAGTGCAAAACTGAGCCAGACTTCAGTACTCTGAGCCTGGTGATCTTGAACTGTTCTGATTTTCCTCCTTCTCCTGAAAATCCGGGAGGGGGAAGATGATTCTCCCTTTTTTCCCTGGGCTGGGCCGAGCTGGAAGAGGCTCTGGAGAAAGAGGATTTTGCAGGGCTGGGGCTGCTCCTGAGCCCCTCATCCCCAGGGATTGCTGCAGCCAGCAGCTCCCCTTTTCCCAGCAGGGCTGAGGCTCCTGGAGGGGTTTGCCCCAAAGCCCAGGGCAAAGCAGTGACTGCAGCACCTGCAGCCGCCTCGCGTGTGCAAGGACAAAACTTCTGCAGAGCTGCAGGAATTCCAACCTGAGAGCGGCTCCTTTGAAGAGAAACCTTGGATTTTCTTGTTGATTCTGCAGTTGTCGCACTGGAGGTCGGGCTTTGGTGTTGCTGGCACATTCCGAGGGGATGCTGAGGGTGGCACCCCAAAATAAAAGCAGGTTTCTCCTGCAGGCTCAGCTCTGGCAGGGCCCCTGAGCAGCAGAAATCATTCCATGTACATTCAAGTGAAATTTTACCCACGCAGAGCAGTTTTCTTGCTGATCCCTGCTGCTGTTTCTCATGTTATTTTTAAATATTCCCGGTGTCATGGCAGTGAGGGAGAAGCTGCCTTAATTACTGCAGATAAAATAAATCAGGGGAATCTCATTGCAAATGCAGGGAGTTGAGAGGAGCCCGGCTCCAGCTGAGTCATCCTGCCAATAAGGGCTTCTAAATCTCAGTCCCGGGGAACAGGATGCACATTCAGGCACTTTAGGGAGGCACTGCAGGCTTTGGGATGCTTGTACATCCTCATAGCTGCAGGATCCAGACAGATGATGTCATCCTCTCATGGATGAGCCTTGCCAAAAGGGAGAGACGTGGAAAGACTCCTGAGCGAGCTTTAAGCCTGGTTTTACTTTGTGGTAAGACAGACTCCATCCATCCATCCATCCATCCATCCATCCATCCATCCATCCATCCATCCATCCATCCATCCATCCGTCCGTCCGTCCATCCATCCATCCATCCATCCATCCCACGTGTGTGTGTGTATCTTTAGAAATCCTATTTGTGAAATGCAGCTGCTGTTAGGAGATCTGTCAGTCCTTGGGTTCAAAGGTGGGGTTTGCTAATTTGAGTGTGCAAATAAATGAACCCGAGGTTGGGGAACTCTGACTGGAGCAGGGGGTTCAGTGATAAGGGAATCTGTGTTCATTCCCAATCCTGGTGCTTGGGGAAGTCACTTTCTTTCTGATTACCTCACTTTTTGTCCTTTCCCTGTCCCTGAGATGTAATAAAACCCCCTGGAGAGCCACCAGTGGTCCTAAACTGTCTTTGAGTCCTGGTACTTGTCCTGGCCCCAGCACAGAGAGGTTTCCTGAGCTCTTGCATAATTCAGTTTGTTCTGGGACCAGCTTCGGATGTTTCAGGGGATCAGCCAACAGGAGGGATGATAAATCTGCCATGAGAACGTGTGTTTTAAATCCAACTGAATTTAAGGACCAGGAAAAGCGAGAGAGGATGGAAAACACAAAGGTTGGAGGCAGCTGCTTGTGTCAGAGTCAGAACCAGCTCTCCTGCTTTAGTCAGTGCTGGAGGGGTGAGAGTTCCTGCTGCTCTTGGTAGCAGTGAATTCCAGGAGCCTCCTGCTTTGGGCAACATCAAATGCCAGCCTGGCCACGGCTGGGTCTCATCAAATCACAGAATTAAATTTGGAAAAGCCCTCCCAGACCATGGAGTCTCGCCTGTGCCCAATCCCCACCTCGCCACCTCCAGGAGTTCCTGGGACACCTCCAGGGATGAGGATCCAAATCTCCCTGGGCAGTTCCAAGGCCTGACTGCCCTTTCCATGGGGAAATTCCTGCTGCTGTCCACCCTGAGCCTCCCCTGCCCAGCCTGAGGCCGTTCCCTCTCCTCCTGTCCCTGTTCCCTGGGATAAGATCCCAAATCCCCCCGGCTGTCCCCTCCTGTCAGGGAGTTGTGCAGAGCCAGAAATTCCCCCTGAGCCTCCTTTTCTCCAGGCTGAGCCCCTTTCCCAGCTCCCTCAGCCCCTCATGGGGCTCCAGTCCCTTCCCAGCTCCCTTTCCTTCCCTGGATTCACACCAGCCCCTCCTAAATCCACTCTCCTGTAACATCTACAGCTTCTCCTTGCACAGCCACACGTGGATGTCTTCTTGTCTGCTCCTATTGTTTTGTCTTTTTTATGTATTTTTTTTGACTGGTTTGTAAGTGTAAATTGTCACTAAGTGTTTTCAATTTTTTTTTTTCTCTTTAGTTGTTTTTTTTCTTCATTTTCTCCCCTCTCTCTCATGGCTTACAGGAAGTTCCCTCCCATCTGTTCCCTCCATATGTTTTGGATGGCAATTTGCACACTGGGTTAGAATGTGGGGATGGTTGGGATGTGGCACTGAAGTTTAAAAAAAAACAAAAAACTTTTCTCTTGTCCAAGTGGGGTTGAGATAAAAAAAAAAAAAAAAAAAAAAAAAAGGCAAGGAAAAAAGCAAGCTTGGTATTTTTTTTATATCTGATGGAATGGTTTGGGCTGGAATGGATCTTAAATTCCACCCAGTGCCACCCCTGCCATGGCAGGGACACCTCCCACTGTCCCAGGCTGCTCCAACCCGGCCTTGGGCACTTCCAGAGATCCAGGGGCAACCACAGCTGCTCTGGGAATTCCATCCCAGCCCCTCCCCACCCTCCCAGCCAGGAATTCCTTCCCAATATCCCACCACAATCTCTCCTGCAGCTCCAGAAGGCTCTCGGGCCCTGTAAATAACCCATTTCAGCTGTGTTAATTGCAGTAATCACCTCTAATAAGTAACTTTTAATGCCTTGTTTTGGGCAGGGGGTGCAGCCTGGTGAATTCTGGTTGTGCCCTGCACCTGCTGCATCCCTCCAGCAGCAGCAGCAGCTGCAGCAGCAAATTTTTTTCTGCAGTGGAACAAGAAAAACCTTAATCCCCTGCTGCTGCTGCACGGCTCCACTTGCAGCTTTTCCTGTCGCTTTAAAGGAATATTTCCCTCTTGATGCTGGTGGGAATTTGCTGCTGCCGCTCCCTCTCTGAATCCCCTCTCATCCCAGCCCAGCCTGGGCCTGTTTCTTTGCTCGTGTTTTGTTTTGTGCAGCCAAACTCCAGCGTGAGCATTTCCATGTGCTAAAGCACCCGGTGGGGGTTGGATGGAATAGAGGCAACCCATTAATTATCCTAATTAGCACTGCGGAGCCCTGCCAGGGAACCCTCGTGGGCTGGGCTGACTCCTGAGTGTCAGTGAGAAATTTGGGGGTTTTGGTGAAATAAAGCCCAGCTTGGGGCCGGGTGCTGCTTCTACAGGCAGGGTGGGGATTTCTGCTTTAAATTGGGGTCTGTTCTCTGATTCTTGGGGTGAGGTGCCACTGGAAGCATAAAAAGAGGGACGAAATCCTTCTGGGCACCCCAAACCAGGCAATGAGAAATGGGAATTTGCCCAGCAAGAAGCCTCATTTATTCTAAAACAAACAAAAAACCTACTAAAAATGCATTAAGAGTGAAAGAAAATTGTGTTGAACTGGAAATAAGTTTTTCTTCTGTAGGAAGAACATTTGGGGTTGCTAAACCCTGTTCTCCTGCTCGTTTGCTGAATGCCACCAGTTCATTTGGAACTCTGTGAAACAGAAGTAGATACAGTCTCCAGAATGACTTTTAAAATTTATCTGTATAACAGAAACATAAAAATAATCTGCATATTCTCTCACTTAAGCACATTTCTCCAGACCCACAGCCTGTCTCTGGCTGGGAAGGGTGTGATTACATCTTTAAATCTCTTTATTCTCCACCAGGATGACTTTTTCCCCCCCATTTAGAAACCCCACCCATCTCTCTGCAGTATCTGCAGCGTGAATTAGAGAGTCCATGGGGACATCTAGGTCAGCATGAGCAGATCTGACATCAGCCTGCAGATGATGCCCATGACCAGCAGCGCTGCAGTTGTTTTTCCTTCCTCCTCCTCTTTGTACCAGGAAAGAAAAAAAACCAAAAAAAAACAAAACCCAAACCCCGATTGTCAGATGGCAATTCCAAAATTCCAGTTCTGAGGAGACTTTGCAGGCAGCCCAAGGCCGCTCGCTGCACCAGAAAAGCTGCCCTGGCTCCTGGGGGTGTGGGAGAGCTGCAAAGGTGGATGGGGAAGGCAGAAGCCCCTGGGGCTGAGGAGGAGGATGATGTGGAGAGGAAGGATGAGGCTGATCCTTCAGGGGTGGGAGAGGAAGGAGATAGGAGCTGAGGAAGATGAAGAGGAGGAAGAACAAAGCTGATAACTCAGCGGTGGAAGAGGAGGGAGGTGGAAGCTGAGGCTGATGAAGATGAGGAAGGAGATGATAACTCAGAGGTGGGAAAGGAAGGAAATGGAAGCTGAGGAAAATGAAAAGGAAGAACAAAGAGGATAACTCAGGGGTGGAGGAAGAGATGGGAGCTGAGGATGAGGATGATGAAGATGAGGAAGGACAAAGAGGATAACTCAGGGGTGGAGGAGGAAGGAAATGGAAGCTGAGGATGATGAAGAGGAGGAAGAACAAAGAGGATAACTCAGTAGTGGAAGAGGAGGGAGGTGGGAGCTGAGGATGATGAAGATGATGCAGAGAGGAAGAGCAAAGAGGATAATCAGAATTTTTAGCAACAGAACAAGGTGAGGCTCAGAGTTTTGGGGCTTTGCCACCTCCGGAGATTCTCCACGAGCTCCAGCACTGCTCTGTGTCCTTCCAGCACAGAGTTTGCCCTGAATCCCTAAACCTGCACCAATCCTGCTTCTGTCTCCTCGCTGCCAAGGAGGCCCTGCCCATATCTGAATTTTCTTTTCCTCCCAGATCTGTATATTAAGATACAGTCTGAATTCCTGAATTCCCCATTTTCTGTACTTTCCCACCTCAGGGACTGTCTCCTGCCTCCCTGTGCTATTTTTGCAGCACTCCAATTGTTTCGGCCCCAGTGGAATTCCACCTGATGGAATTTAGTTTTACCTGGGGTAAAACTAAACTCCAGTGCCCAACTCCAGGCCCAATTATCCAATTATCCATGGGTGTAATTCCCTAGAATTCACCTGAATTCCCCACACCTCACTGCCTCAGGCCCCAGAGATGCAAACAAAAGGGAGCTGGGGGCAGCAAACTTGGGGGAAATCCCTTCATTCCCTGCAGCTGGAATTGGGAGATGAACCCCAATGTGCAAATGGACCAAACTTATAAAAGTGGGAAACCCGTGACCTGCTGTCCATTTTGGGTGGGTTTTGTCTGCCCGAAATGCACCTGAAGAACCTTCAATAAATAGAAATGCTTTTTATTCCCTGATTTTTGTCTGCTTTTAGGGAGCCCCAAAAGGCATCGGCAGAGCCCAGCTGAGCTGGGACTGTGGGTAAAGGAATAAACCACACCCTCAGCAATAAACCACACCCCGAGGAATAAACCACACCC
>NC_031790.1:2048503-2065925 GCF_001522545.3 Parus major
CCCAGGAATAAACCACACCTCCAGGAATAAATCAAACATCAATTCTGCTCCAGGAGCATCAACTCAGTCCTGGAAACATCAGCGCAGGCCCAGGAACAAGAATTCTGCCCCACGAGCATTAATTCTGCCCCAGGAACATAAATTCTGCCCCAGGAGCATCAATTTTGCCCCAGGAACATAAATTCTGCCCCGGGAACATCAGTCCAGCCCCCTCCTGCCCCGGAGGTGGGTCCGGCGCAGCCCGGGGGCAGCAGGAGCTGGGGTGACATTCCACAGGTGCCCCAAACGCTCCTCCTGACATTCCAAAGTTACCTGGAGCCGCTTCTGGTCTAGGGCAACCAGGGACCAGCTCACCCTGGGATCCGGAGGGGTTTCATGGACTCCGCCTCCCTCTCCAGTTCACGTTTGGAATTGGAACTGGAGCTGAGTGAGCTGCGGAGAGGAGGAAAAGCCTCTCCCAGATTTCTAGTCCTGCGCTGTGTGGAGCGAGCTGGGACTGGAAATTCGCCCAAAGGAATCCCAGATCCCGGGCAGGCTCCAAGCTGCCCCTTCCTACTCTGCTTCCCCTCCCAGCTCCGCAGCTGAACCCTTTTCTTTCAAGAACTGTTTAACAGGAGCAGTTTTCCATTGAAAAAATGAGTCTGGGATCCACGGGACTGTTTCCTTGGCTCAGAGGTCACAAAATTCAATGAAAAGCTGCCCGGCGCTGCGGGGGGAGCTGCTCATAGCACCCCGAGGTGTCTCCGGCATCCTTCACGCGGACCTGGCTGGGGTGGAGTGGAGTCCAGCAGGGAGCGTGGCCACCCCTGGCACATTCCAGATGTCCTCATTCCCAGGGGATGCATTCCCAGCACCCTGCAGGGGGAGCAGGGACTGAGAGCACCCCCCCGGGGCTGCCCCTGCTCCAGCCCTCCATGCCAGAGTGGAGGCTTTTACGTTTTTATTGCAGCTTTCAGTGCAAGGCCCAATTGCATTTTCAGAGCTGAAAATAAATCCCTTTGGAAGCTTTTTTTTTCCCTCTCTGGCCTGAGCCCCTGAGCAGAGAGCTCTGGGAGCTTGAAACTTCTGAAATTGCTTTGAAAATGAGTCCAGAATTAACACAAAGCAGCAAAACCCCCAGGAGGAAAATGTGACATTAATTTGTGGTTGCGTCACACTCTGATTTCATCACTGCAGGATTTGGAAGGGGCTGGGAGCTGAAATAAAATAGTGGATGTAAAACTTGGCCTCTGCATTGTGGATTCAAGGGCAAGATCGAATTGTCTCCCAGCCACTGCCACTTTCAGGCCTTTGGCTGTCACACCGGAGGCAAATCAGCCTGAATTCCATTCAGCACTAAATAAATTCCTGTTTGAAAGGTTCAGCCGAAGTCTGGGAGATCTGGGCTTGTTTGGGCTGCTGCTTTCAGTTTGATACTTGTCAAAACTTAGCCTTAATAAAGCTGCTGGGAAGGATGACGTGGTTCTGACCTTGAACTCCATTCCTGCTCACAAAGATCTTGGTACTGTGATAAATATAACATTGGATAAAAATTCGTGAAGGAGAATAAAGAATTATACGCTATATTTGTAATACTGTAAAGATACAAAATGCAAAATAATCCAAGGATTCCTTCCCGAGTCGGGCAGTAACGATCGACGGCGACAATAAGAGTAGCCAGGTGGAGATATCCATCTACTCCGCACCCATCCTGACCACTCAACCCTGGGAAATGCAATCAGAAGACACTCAGAGCCATCCGCATGTGAAAGGACTCTGCCCCATCGACTCAGCTCGACGGATCCGGGAAGTCTATTCACCCACACATCCAGACTCTTTGTTAGACTGTGCTCATCCCGGGTTTTGCCTCAGGATACAAAAATCCTTATAAAAACCCCGGACTGCAGTCCCTTCTTCGTGGATTTGGGAAGTCGGTACCTCTGGGTACAGACCCCTGTCCACCCGGCGCTGCGCTGATTTATTTATTGTGTTTTTTCTCTCGTTGTTTCTGATTGAAATTGTTTTATACTAAACTGCTTTTTTATATTAACCCTATTTTGCCCTTGCATTTATAACAGTACCGAGGGTCTCTTTTCCGTGGCAGTCAGGTGGATTGATGGGAAAAGGGATAAATTAAAGATCAAAAGGAAAAATAGCGCATCAAAATAAAATAATCGGGAAATTCCAGGATGGTTTGGGTGGGAAGGGACCTGAAATCCCATCAGTGCCACCCTGCCATGGCAGGGACACCTCCCACTGTCCCAGGCTGCTCCAACCTGGCCTTCCAGGGATCCAGGGGCAGCCACAGCTGCTCTGGGAATTCCATCCCAGCCCCTCACAGGGAGGAATTCCTTCTCAATATCCCCTCTAACCCTGCCCTTTCATGTTTAAACCCATTCTCCCTTTTCTTGTCCCTCCATTCCATCTCCAAAATCTCTCTCCACCTTTCCTGTCAGTCTTTCAGGCCACAATTAAGTCAGCTCCAAGCTTCTCCAGGCTGAACATTCCCAAACCACCCTCTGGATGAAGCTTTTGGAAAGGTTCCCAATTCTCTCTGACTTTGGGTGAGGGTTGGGAATGATTCCTCTGGAATACGGATTGTCAGAGCTCCCTGTGCAACCCCAGCCTTCCTTAGCTGAGCAGCTGGATTTATGATTATTTCCTTCTGACGGCATTTTCCCATTTTTCTCAGTCAAGCTGCCATGGCTGCTCTCATTAGCAGGGCTCCAAGACATGGATTAATTACCCCATGGATTAATTACCCCATGGATTAATTACCCCAGGCCAAGCCCCTGGAGCTGCAATTCCAGGGTATCAATCAGCAAGGCTGATGATGTTGACCAAGTTTTGGAAGGGCAGCTATTGCTGTGTAAAAACGCTCGCTCACGGTGAGAGACTCCTCCTGGGTCAGGCTGTTCAAGTATAAACGATTTATTATAAGGGTAAAAAGAGGGGAGACCCGTGTCCATCACCAGCCTCGGTGTCCATGTGGTCAGGGGGAGGAGGAGGAAGAGAGCGAGCAGAGCAGGGGAGGAGAGGTTGGAAAGGGGAGAGAGGGAGTAAGAGAAACAGAGGGGAAGAGGGAAATACCAGAGGGAGAGAGCAGGGAAGACGAGAGCAGGGAAGACGAGAGGGGTCGGAGCAGGGAGAGGGGGCTGAGAGTTAAGAGTGGGGGAGAGGGGTAAAGGGGTAGGAGGTAAGGGAGAGGGGTTCAGAGGTAGGAGAGAAAAGTTAAGAGCTAAGAGCTAAGAGAGCGAAGTTCTTGTTACAATCCAATATATCTTTTTCTATCGTGAATATTCTAATTCTTAGTAACCAATCACCATGAGACACACCCACTAAAAATTTACATACAACCTATGAGCTTCCCTATATTAACATACAGTGTTGCATTTTAGATTCTACAAAACTTTACAAGTTCTTTCCTTGCTTCTTGACCTTTGGGCTTTCTATCAGCAGAAAGACATTGTTTTATCAACAGGGATTCTCCTCTAGTTGGCTAGGCTATTGTGCTTTGGTTAACCAGTACTCAGTATCCTAGGACTCAAAGCAGGCTTTCATTTCTACTTTGATTCTAGCCTTCATATTTTCAGAATCTTCTGACAAACAATCAAATTCATAAGGTTTCCCTGTTTCACCTCCCCAACAGGCAGCCCCAGCCCAGGGCGTCTGTCCCAGTTCCAGAGGCTTCAGGAGCTCTGACTTTCAACCCCTCCTCAGGGATTCTAGAGCCAAGAGCGGAGAAATCCTGTGCTGCCTGAAAATTCCTGCCTGGAACGCCGTGTTCCTTCCACACAAATCCTGTCTCATTAAGGAAGTGAGTGGTGACAACAGCTCCAAACTGCAGCCAGGCCTCATCTCTGAACCAGTTCTTACTCCTGACTTTTCTTCTGACAAGCTTGGAAAAGCTCCAGAAACACTTAATTAATTGGCTTCCTTGGAATCTGCAGGATTCCTCAGTGTCCTGAGTTTCTCTTTGGAGCAGCAACAAAGTCCTGAAGGGTCATTTCTTTCCCCAGGGGCTGCGGCAGCTCCCACTTTATCCAGAGAATTCTGCCTTTTCCACCGGGATTGTCTGGACACATGGGGAGCTGGGATCACTCAGGGCCAGAGCTCGGGGGCTGCTGAGTCTCTGGAATGGGATCCAGGGAAGCTGAGCCTGCCCCGGGATCCCTAGAGGTGCCCAAGGCCAACCTGGATGTGATTTGGAGCAGCCTGGGACAGGGGGAGGTGTGCCTGCCCAGGGCAGGTGGGGCACTGGGGGATTTTCAGGTTCTTCCAATCCAAACGTTCCAAAATTCTCTGATTTGGTAAAACCATGGAGTTCTTAGTTAACAAAACCACTTGAGCTTTCCTCTGTTTTTCCCACTTTTCCACCCAAGCTCTCCCATCTCTTTAGTGCTGTCACTTCTAATCCGATCCCCTGGAGCGTTTATTTTCAGCAGGGTAAATATTGATGTAAATATGATGCATACATGCAAGCCAAAACAGGAAAGGAGCCTAAATTGGGAGGGAATATTTAAGTAGGGACTGGATGTGTAAAGATTTAATGAACATGCAGAATTTGGAATGATTTCTTTCACAGTGAGAGAAATCCAAGTGCACAGCCAGTGCAAAACACTTTTATTTTGTGGGACCCTGCTCAGAGAGAAAATTATATTCAGCCCTTACTTAGAGCATTAAAAGGTAAATATTGATTTTTTTTGCCCTGCAGGCCTCACTGTTATTTCTGAAATTTATGACACAGCTGATTCATGAACTTTAAAATACTTTTGTTTGTATTTCAGAATTAACATTTGGCTGTTGGTTGCTGACTCCTAATTAAAATGTTGTCTCTAAATGCCATTAAGAATATTAATAATTAAAGGAACAGCTGGAGTTGCAATGTAATGAGTTTTAGCAAGGATTCGGCTGCAATGCAGAACGAAGACAATGCAATGGAGGGGGCTCCCTGATTGATATTTTATTCAGAATTTATGTTCATTTCTAGCCACAAAACCGAGTATTTCACATTAATGCACCCTTGACACCAGTAGGGATTTTTCTCTGTTCTGAGAACCAAATGCTGGTTTTATTCGAGAATAAAAACTGGTTTAGAAGGTCTAAAGAAGGTCGGGCTGTGACAATGTGACATCCTTTGGGTGGGGGACACAGCCGCTGGTGCCATTGCTGTGGGGCTGCCGGGGAGGGGGAGACACAAAACTGGGCTGAATTAAAGGCTGAGCCCACAGCAAGCCCCTGCTCCGACTGCAGAAATTTCAATTTCAACCTGGAAAACTGCGGGCTGTGCTCAAGGGCAGGGCGTGGTCAGGGGAGAGAATGAGCTGGGAGAGGAATCACGGAGCCCCCGGATGGTTTGGGATGGAGGGGACCTTAAAGATCATCGAGTTCTTATCCCCAGATTAAAACCAAATCATATTTTCAGGCAGTATTAGGGAACTGGAATAATATTTCCAGCCAGTGGTTTGGATTTATAAACCTTTGTCTCCAGCAGCAGAGAGTGATGTTAAATGGGATATTTCTCATGGTGTATTTCTCATTTCCCAGCCAAGGAAAAGCGCCTGAAAGTCAGGAATTGGCCGATTTCCACTCTCACACAGGGATGTTGTGGACACACGTGGAATTCTGCACCAGGGCTCATCCATTCCTCACATTCCCTGCTGGTTTAGGGGGAAATCAGGATCCCACCTCAGATGTGACCCCAGGAGGGAGCTCTGGGCTGGGGGAAGCAATTCCAGCCCTTCCCATCCCACAGGTCTCCTTTCCATCATCAAGGGCTCAAGTGGCTCCGTGACTGGGGCTCGGCTGGGCGAGGTTTGCAGCCAAATCGCTGCCAATTAATGGACTCTGTTAAGTGGCACTGTTGGGAAACATTTCCATTTGTCGGTTGAGTGTCCATGTGCCTTTGATTAACGCAGAAAACAAAGCAAATATAAGGGCAGAGCATCCCTGCTGCGTTTGCCTGGCTGATTTTTCATCCATCTCCCCTGGAATCAAGCGCCATAAATTTCCCAAGGAGGTAATTGGAGTGTTGTTTCCATTTAATCCTGCCATGATTTTTAACCTTGACATGAAGTTTCTTGATGATGTTTTCCACCCCCACCTTCTCTTTTTTTTTTCCTGTTGGTTTTTCTTAATTGCTTGTCTTGGCAGCAGGACATTTCAGCTGCCCCAGTGCAATCTCCAGTTCCCTCTGGGAACGTTCCAGCAGAGCTTTCTGCAGAGTCAGCCGTTCTGAAAATAAAGCAGATCCTGAGGTTGACACGGGAGGAGCGTGCCTGGAGGTCACATTGGAAGGGGTTTTTTTTGTTCTCTGCATGTAGGAAGGACAAAGTTGCCTTGAAATTCTGAATCCTTCCCTGTGTGCCTTGAAAAGAAAATTATCTTAAAGAATTGCTTGGTTATTTGAGTCTAATTTTTGTTTAAGTGGTAATAGGGGATGGTAATAGGGATAGTGATAATAATAATAATATCCTTGTGGAATAATCAAAGGTTTCACCTTAAATCCTGAATTTTATGTGAAGAAGAAATGCTTTTATCCTATTTGGATACATTAAATCACTCTAGTGAAAATAACCCTGTAATAATGGTGAGCACCCAGGGCTGGCTCCCTGCAGGGGAGGATCATTCCCTCCCCTGGGCCAGATGGTGAAACTCTGAGCTTTGGTTTCCCAGGATTTCCCTCTGCAGGCTCTGTAGATCAGAAATCCTCTGTTGTGTGTTTAACTTAAATACAGTAATAATAAAATCATTATTGAATCCCCAATATTTACCTGCAGATATATCAGCTCCCAAGATCTCCCTGATCTCACAGCAAGTAAATCCATCCTTGCACCTCCCTGGGGTCACTGGTTGGAAAATAACACTCATGCTGGGGTTCCTTTTCCTTTTCCCTTTCCCTTCCCCCTCACTGTAGCTTTTGGGTGGATTTTAGCCATTTTTAGAGCACCTCCAGAAACCTTTCCAGACATTTGTTTTGCCCAAGAAAACTTCCTGCTGGTATAGGAATTTCCCCCTTTTCTGATGCCAGCAGCAGCTCAGGGGTTGTTTCAGGGATGGCTGCAAAGGTCATCCAGGGCCCTGCTGCAGGTCAGCAATTCCCAGGAAAGCTGAGCCTATGGAAAAAATCCTCATGTCCTGGGCCTGCAGGTGAACACAACACCCAGCAGAGCCCAGCTCTGCACTTGTGCCTGGCCAAGGAAAGGATTCCCGAAGGTCAGTGGGAATAGCTCTGAATCCAGCCTGGAGAGCAGTGAGAGCTTCCCTGCTCCTGGCCACGTTCACTCACAGTCCTAAAATCCAGGCACAGCCCCAAATTCACACTCAACCCCAAGTCCAGTCCTTTCCTATCCTCAGTTTAAAGCCTCCAAACATGAGTTTGGTTTAAATAAACCCTTTTTATTTCCCTGTTTCTATAAGTGCCCCAGAAAATCCTGGGATATGGTGGGTGGTGCTTTCCCAAACTGAACCCTCCTCACTGTGGCCAGGTATTCAAAACCACCTAAATGATTAAATACCATCATAAATATTCTGATTCATCCCAGCTCCTTTGATTTGGATTTTGTAAGACTTTAGTATTGTGTTTTTGGCTAAAATAGGACATTTCTTCTTACTGTTCACAAAATAATCCCCATACACTTTGAATTATTAATTCTTCTTTGTGTCCTTTCAAGTTCTTTCCTCAAGAAGGGTTGAATATATTTATTTTTCAGGAGTTCTGTTCCCACCTGCTCAGGGGTTTAATACAAATTCCTTGTCTGGCCTTGCAGATTGCATTAAGCAGTCTGGGTCTGATGGACTCTTTAATAAAGTGAGTATCAGAGGCAGATTTGATAAAAGACATGCCACTGCTAACGATGCTTAATGAAAATAAAAGCTTTGGGGTTTGGTGTCCTGCCCATCCAGTTAAGTGGGTTTGTATTTATTGGCCATCAGGCAGCTCCACACAAGCTCAGGCAGAAAATGGAATTTTAGTGTTCCAGTAAAAATAGAAAACAGGCTGGGGGACAAACAGGGATTGTGAAGGGCACATAAATCCATGCAATCATTGCTCCAGTGGGGATGGGCTGGGGGTGTTCCAGGCAAGGAACAAGTGGGTGCTGCAGATATTCCTGAGGCTGGCTGAAGGTTTGATGTGTCACAAAATCCTGGTGTTTCCCCAGTGCTCCTTACCTGATTCTGGGGAAATGTGGATGCTGGACATGGATTTTCCCTCTTCTCCTGAGGTTTTCCTGGCTGGGCAATCCCTATGACACAGGTTCCTCCTGCAGCACCTCCACCCTCCAGCAAACCCCAAAGCTTCTCTCTGTGCTCTGCACTGTCCCTGCACAAACAGGAATTCAAATCCATCACAAAGCACCTCTGAATCTCTCAGTCCCTGTGGATGCACAGCACTCTCAAGTACAGAGCAATACTGTGATTTCCAAGAGAAATGGGTTTGTTATTCCATGGGTTTATTCCCTGAGCAGAGACAGCAGAATTCCTTCCCAATATCCCATCCAGCCCTGCCCTCTGGCAGTGGGAAGCCATTCCCTGTGTCCTGTCTCTCCATCCCATGTCCCCAGACCCTCTCCAGGGAATTCTGGAATGGTTTGGGTGGAAAGGGAACTTAAATCCCATCCAGTGCCATGGCAGGGACACGTCCCACTGTCCCAGCCTGTTCCAACCTGGCCTCGGGCACTTCCAGGGATCCAGGGGCAGCCACAGCACCTCTGGGACTTCCATCCCAGCCTCTCCCCACCCTCCCAGCTAGGAATTCCCAATTCCCAATATCCCACCTAATCTTGCCATCTAGCAGTGGGAGCCATTCCCTGTGTCCTGTCCCTCCATCCCTTGTCCCCAGCCCCTCTCCAGCTCTCCTGGAGCCCCTTCAGGCCCTGCAAGGGGCTCTGAGCTCTCCCTGGAGCTTTCCCTTCCCCAGGTGAACATTCCCAGCTCTCCCTGGAGCTTTCCCTTCCCCAGGTGAACATTCCCAGCTCTCCCAGCCCTGCTCCAGCCCTGCCCGACAGGGATTTGGGTCAGGCCAGCCATGGGTGAGCGCTGCCCCAGGGCTGGGTGGATCTGCAGAGTCCGGCTGGATCTGTCTGAGATGCCCTCCCGGGAAAACGAAACGGGAACAGGGATCGCTCCTTCCCAAATCCACAGTGGCAGGAGAGGCAGCACCTCCCACCTCATTTTGGGAGTCAGGCTGGCCCAAGCTCTCAGCTCTTTCCTGAGCCTCCCACTCCCTGCAGCTCCTGAGGTGTGATTTGTACAAAATCTCTGCTCAACCTGTCAAACCCCTTCCAAGAAAAAACCTCAACGTGAGAGACACCCCAAAAATCCCATCCTGCCTTCCCTGAGGAGCTATGAGGCAGAAAGCCAGCAGTGGCTGGATATCCCCACCTTCCCTCATCCTCAGCAGCGCTTCCTCATGGCTTTATTTTGGGTGGAGAGAGGCCCATGAATTTTTTAAACCAATATTGAAGCTTCTCTTCCCCTCTTGCATGCTGCAAGGGGCTCTGCAGATGGGCAGGAGATACCGAACTGCTGATTTTTGATTTTTTCTTCTCTCCCTCCTCTTTTCCACTTGGGCATAATTTGGAATGTCTTTCACAAACGTCTGTACTACCGGCCAAGTTTTAAATAAGTGATGAGGAGGCCCCGCTCTTCTAATGGTGGCAGTGATTAAAGAAAAACTCCAAAGGTGGGTCAGGGCGGCTTTTAAGGCAAGGAAATGGGACATGAATAAGGAATAGGTAGGAAATGTGATCATTCCAGGGAAACCAAACCCATGGTGTTGGTGGGAATTGGAGCTCTGCTCTTTTCTGTCTCCACTCAAGTTAAATTTAAAGAGTTCTGGATCAGGTTTTATCAGTGAGGGAGGGTAGTCTGGCTGCTGCTTTGTGGTGTCTGGATGGATTTAGTGATAAACGCAGCATTAAATCCCCCTCCCTTCCCCCATGGGCTTTGTCCTGCCCAGACCCACAGGAATGAAATTCAGGAATAAAACTACTTTAGACACGGGGATGTTAGCCCAGGACAAACTGTGGCTCAGAAGCTCCTGAAGGAGGATGCAGCTCACCCAGGCTCCTGATGTGTCCTAAAGCCAACTGCTGGACACCCCAAAACCTGGAATCCAATGGTTTTTCTTAATTTTATTTCAGCCAAAAAAGGGGTAGTTGCTCCAGCAGGCTGCCTGAGGTTCCCTGTCCTCATTTGCAGCTCTCTTGCTGCCTGTGCTCTGCAGTGGGTGATGAATATTTCAGGATTCTCTTCCATTCGCCTGCAGCACACAGCTGATTCCAGCATGAAAAATTCAACCTCAAGCTGGGCTGGTGGGGACGAGCCAGGCCCGGGCTCCCACCGAGGCTCCTCTTTTCACGAGCAGCAGCACCAGAGGAAATGGCCTCAACTTGTGCCACTTGTGCCATTTTTTAGGGGAAAATTCATGGTGGGAAGGTTTGCCCAGCCCTAGCAGCGGAGCCACCATTCCCAGAGGGATTTAAATCCTGTGGATGTGCCACTGACTTGACATTTCTGGGGATGGTTGGACTTGATGGGTTTTGAGGGCTTTTCCAGCCTCAGTGATTTTATAATTCTCCCTCTTTCCCCCTTTTTTGGGGCTGGGCTCTGCAGGGTCCTTGGAGCTCTGTAGGTTCCTGGTTTTCCTTTGCAGGGATCTCTTTGGGGTGGTCAAAGATAATCCCAGCAAGGCAGTAGTTACTGGGTGAGAGCTGTGGACTCACATCACTAATCAGGGGAGATTAATAAATGTGCTTTAGTGGTGCTCCTGCTCCTTCTTGCTGTTACTGCCTCAAATCCACCACCACGGGCCTGTTCCATGCAATCACTGAGTTACCGAGGCTGGAAAACACCTCCAAGGTCTGGCCAAATCCCACCAGGCCCATGACCCACATCCTACCCCAGAGACTCTGTCACTGCCCAGGGAAGGGAGTGGGGACCCCCCCAGAACAGGGACCAAATGAATCAACCCCCAAAAAAGGGCTGAGCATCCCCTCTGCAGCCAGAGTGAGGGTGCAGGGATTTGGGACACTCAAAGTTGAATCCTGGGAAACTGAGGATGGGATGGAGCTCCAGATTCAGGTGAGTAAGCTGAACATGCTGGGGGGGGTGGAAAATGCTGGATTCCTGTGCAAATCCAGGCCTTGCTCGCAGCTGCCGAGGACTGGGAGCGCTGGAATGTAGGAGGCACTGCTCCCACCTTGGAAAAGGGATTGTGGCCTTGGAATGTGGCTCCATGAGAAATGTCCCATGGGCAGGGGGCAGTTCCTGCTGTTCCCAGGTGTGTTTGGGGAGGGAAGGTGTCCTGAGGGGTGGGAATCATGTCCTGGAGGGCAGGAATTGTGTCCTGGAGGTGGGAATTGCATCCTGAAGGGAATCGTGTCCAGACCAGTACTCCACTGGGAGACCCCAGCACGGGGAATTCTCTGTTAAATCACCTCATGCTCTGAAGCTCCATCACGCTATGGGGCTGGGCAGAAGGGATTTTTGGGGTGACCTAACTGAGAAGCATGGTCAGGAATTCTCAGCAGTGCTTCACCTTGGTGCCTTTCCCACTACTGGCATCCGAGGATGTGCCTCTCCGTGATGGCTGCAAAATGGAACATGGAAAACACATTACTGCAGTGCACTCCAGGACAGGCAAAAATAGATCCCCGCTGCGGAGCAGCTCATCCCTGTCTCCGTGTAAGAACAGCTGTAAAAGGGATGTTTTGTGTGGCTGCAGCCCCAAGCAAACGCACCTGAGCTCCACCCTCACATGTTCTGGCTGGAAAACTCCTCCAGGCTTTCCCAGCACTCTTTTTTTCCCTGCTGGAGGAACAGTTTTTTGCCTCCATTTCCAAATCCCTGCTGGAATTGTGTAGGGTTTATCATTTCTCGTGTTACATGGGGCTGAACACTCAGATCTGTTTTGTCAGGGTGTGACCCAGGGTCCCCCCTCCTCCCAGGGCTGTGGCTCAGCCCAGCCCCATGGAAACCACTTTCCCTTCCCTAATGGCTCCTGCAGACACATCCATCAATATTTCAGCCTCCACAATTTCACCCTGAGACCTTCTAAAGGCCAGGGCCATGCTTTTTGTGGAATTATTTATGGATCTTGTGTCAGGAGCAGCCTGTTAATCTCTACCACTTTCCTGAGGGTGGCTTTAGAGGGGTGCAGGGACCTGGAGAAATCCTGTTTTCTCAGCCCCAGAGGAGGGTGAGAAGCATCAGCAATGCCATCCTTGGGAAATTATCATTAAACGGATGATTAATGACAATTCTCAGCCGTTATTAAAGGAATTCAAGTGGCTGAGGTTCAGGTTTCAGCACAGGGTGGGATTCTTGGGGTGTCTGTGCTAGGCCAGGAGTTGGTTGATGATCCTGGTGGGTCCTTTCCAAGCCAGGATATTCCATGATTCTCTGGTTACTGATATAATTATTGCTGATATTATTATTACTGATGTTATTATTACTGGTATTATTATTACTGATACTATTATTAGTGATGTTATTAGCCAGTGGCACAGGCTGGCATGGTTAGAACCAGTTTTTGGCAGCCTTGGGCACTGTTAAGCCCAGTTTGATGGCAGACAACCAGCAAGGCGTGAATTCAGGGACCAGCAGCTGGAAGTTTTCACTGGAAGTTTACCCTGTGAATTTTCCCAGCGGTGGGTTCACCTTTTATCTCCTCCTTTGTGTACAAGATGATGATTTATGTGATTTATGATTTATGCATTGCTACAAGGCTACAGAAAATCTGCTGGCACAGGGAAGCAAAATCCTTAATTTCATGTTCCCAGTGACATTAATTATTCACCTGGACAAAGCTTTGGTTAAAACCTGACTCAGAACTGGCTCTTGCAGTGAGGAGCTCTGAGCCTGGTCTGGCTGTGGAATCACATTTGGTTGGGATCAGATTTTTCCCTGTCTGGTGCCTCCGTGCCGGCGGATCCGACGTTCCCGTGTTCCGGCTGTCGCCGTCCCTGGCCACAGCCCAAGGTCAGAAGATGCTGGCGGTACAGAATTGATCCCTCAGCCATCTCCGTCCCCAAATCCCATTGCCCTCTAATGGCCAGCACAGAATTTGCACAGCAGAGTGGACAATTCCGAGGGTGGGAGAGGAATTCTGGAGGAACTCGCTCTGTCGGGATGCTCTGAATTTCCAGAAGTCCCTAAAAAAACCTTCAGGGAGTAGATTGGGTTTGGGGTGCAAAGAGAAAAGGTGTTGATAGCACCATCCTCAGGTGGAGATGGAGGGAAAAGTGGGATGAAGGAGGGCGGAAAATTGGAATGGGTTATCCCAGAGAGGTTGTGGATTCCCCACCCCTGGAAGTGCCCAAGGCAAGGCTGGACAGGGATGGTGGAAGGTGCTGGGGCTGGAATTGGATCGGGTCCCTTCCAACTGAAGCTATTGCAGGATTCCGTGATTCTGCCAGTTTGGAGGTTGAGAAGAAACAGGAAAAAAGACATTTTTGTTTTCCTGTGGAGTGAGGGAGGAGTGGAATATTCTTTCAAACCAAAAAAAACCCAGCAATAAATGGCTTTTTCGGGGAGCTGAGAGCAGGGAAAGGTGCAGTCCATGGCTCCGGCACAGCAAATTCCAGGTAATTTGGGGATCTTTTCCTCCTGCAGTGGAGGCTTTTGAGCAGCAGATGTCACATTTGTACCACACAACGAGAGGTTGTAGCTACACACGGAGTAACCACGGGTGTCCCGCAGAGGAGGGGCTGGAAATCATCACCTCAGTCTGGGCAGGAATAAATCAGATATAAAATTATATATAAATTAGAGAGAAAAACGAGTATTTTTCTGAAGTTTCTACTCCCAGTCACTGAAGGAGGTTTTTTGATCTCAGTGCGGGGCTCACCCTCTGCTCAGGGCTGGGAGGAGTTTGGGTGTGAAGAGGTCAGCACCTGGTTTTCTGCAGGAAAAGGCAGCCCAGGCTCCCGGTTTCCAGCTGAATCTCAGCAGGTAATTAAGAAAAAAACAATTCTCTACATTTGCTTCAAATCTCGCTGTCCTTGGAAAATTCTGGAGTGCTCCCAAAGGCTGGAAATGAGTAAGAAATAGATTTGAAGGTGGCAGAAAAGCTGTGATGGAACTTCCAGTCAAGCCTCATTATAAAGGAGTTCAGCCTTCCTGGCTGACTTGGCAGGTGTCACAATACCTGGGAATGATCTTTTTGCTGCAAATTTGGAGTTTTAGGGCCCTGGCAATGTCAGAAATGACCCCACTTCACCCTGTTTTTCCTGTGCTTCATGCTGGGTTTTACAGAACACAACAATTACTTCCTGTTCAGACAGAATTTTAATACAGAAATCTCTGTAAATACATTAATTACAGCTCATAAAAAACAACTTCTGGATTTTTACACCCCAGTCAAACCCAGGTGGAGTTTCCAATCTGTTCCTGGCTTAAATAAAGCAGCAATTATCCAAAGAGGAAGGAGGCTCTACTCTTCCAGCAACATCCATCCTCATCCAACATAACCTCACTCCTCAAACTGAGGACTGAAGTTCCCTCACATCCGTGCTTTGCTGGGAATGGCATCCTCAACAGGGAATTTAAGGACTGTGGAGAGAATCCAGTCCACAGGATTTTCCCAGAACAATTCCCAGTGTATCTCTTTACTTATTCCACGTCCAGCTCAGACCCTGAGGATACAACCTCTCTCCCCAGGGCAGGAAGGGTTTGATTTTCTCCAGGACTTGCACATGAAGGAGAAATCTTTGTGTTGCTGAGGGCAGAGAGAGCTGGAAAGGATCCAGAAATGGAGCAAAAAAAACCCCAAAAAAACCAATAAAAACCCGAACAAAGTTTGCAATTCCCAAATCTGCAGCAGCCACACTTCCCCTGCTCCCCTCAGCTCCGGCCCCAGAGGAGCAGAGGAGAAGCAGCCTCATCCTGAAGTGCTGGCATTGCAGCTGGGGGTGTTCAGCAGCTCTTGTAACTTACTCCCAGTTTACACCTCAGTGCAAGGGATGACCCTGCTCTGCTTCTCCTGGGCAGCAGCTCAATGTCACCATGGAGCTCCTCACTGCCTGAAATCCCAAATCTTTCAAAGCAGCTCTCAGATAGTTCTTAAGGAGAAGAGGGAGATGGTCTGGGATGCCTTTGTCAAAAGTGGAGGAATCGAGGGAGAAATTGTCCCTGGAAACTTCAGGTGCCTCACCCAGCTCTGCTTGGGAAGCCTCAGACTCTGGGATTCATTGAGGGCTTTAAAGCCTGCATGGAAAAAAAGCAGTTAAACCCCAGCAGATTCAAGGAATTGCATCCCAGAGAATTGTCATTCCCACCTGAATTACCTGGGCTGGAGGTGGGGGTTTGCCTTTGGGAAGGGGCACGGGAGGAGCTTTTCTCTCTGGAGCCTGGAACAAAAAGGGTTTCAATGTCACTGGGGACGTCGGAGCAGCTGCAGAACCTCCCCAGCCACCCTCGTCCTGCAGCATCTTTCTGCTGGGAATGCTGAGGGTGGAGAGGAATCATCTGTCCATGTTCAACAAAATACAAACACAAGGGGTCCAGGTCTGTTTCAGAAGATACCAAGCTGTTCCCAATATTTAAATATCCATATTCAAGCTCATAGAGTGGGATTTAAATGTGGTTTATAATTGATACATGGGGATATTTTATATTTCTATCTTATATATCTTATATTTTATCCTTTTTATTTTACATTTTATACTGTCCTGACCCAGTGTTCATGCAGGCAGCACCCTGCAGTTGTGTCACCAGAGTGAAGATGGATTTTACACCCTCGTGGCAGGACGTTCAAGTGCTGAGATGGTGAATATTTGAAGGCAGGTATTTTCTTTTAATTAGAATAGTTTGGGTTTATGAATGAGAAATAGAACCCTTCCTCTAGGTTCTCAGCCCATCTCTGTCATACAGGCACCTGCAGTAGCAAAGTTACTCATCATTTAAATTGTGTTTACACCTGAAATCCTTCTTGGTTTAAACTCCAGCTACTGAGTTGTGCTCCTGATGCCTTGGAGGGCTCCCTGGCTGGTGAGGAATATTTGTGCAGTTTAGGATTACTTGGCCAAAAAGATGACTCCTACTCTTAAAATCTCTGCTTTAAATAGCTGTGATTTTAAATTTTTACTTTAAATCACAGTCAGAAGCTGCAAATATTAATTGGAATGTGATAGGGATGTGGGAAGCTGCAGGGTTGTACTCACAAACTTCTGCTCCAGGTGGGAAGAGCCAGGTTTGGTGGCAGGAATGGGAGGTGGGGGACCTTTGGGCCTCAGGGCAGGCTGGAAAAAAACAGAATATAAAAGAGTTTCCCCCTCTGTGTGCACCGTGTGTGCATCCACATATTCCTGGGGAACATGCAGGCTGGAGCTGGATGAAAAAGTGATTTAAGGGTGCAGGGATGCTGCCCGAGAGAACAGACCCCACCTCGAGCTCAGGGATGTCCCTCTGGGATCAGATGATCCCCAGGGGTCTCTAGGGGTTTGTGATGCAGGGACATTCCCACATTCCCACAAATACTCACACTCTCCTGCTGGGGTTTGTTCTCCTGAGGTGGAGGCACAGGAAGAACTTTCTTATCAATTCCCTGGAACAGGAACGGAGCCCTTATCTCACCTCATGGTTATCTCCGTGTGTCCCTGCCCTGCCTCGGGTCACTCGGGGACCCAGAGCACTCCCCATTCCCTTCAGAAATCTGGGAATCTCGTGCTGGGATCCCCAGCACTGTCCCTCCCCTCAAAATTTTGGGAATCTCATGCTGGGATCTTCAGCACTGTCCCCTCAGCATTTTGGGGATCTCATGGAAGTGCAGCCCTTTTGGCTGATGGTTTGAGCCCTGGGGACAGTCCCAGCTGTCCCTTGCTCTCACCTTCTGGGCAGGTGGCACCAGCATGGGCTGCTCTCTGCAGCTCTGCTCCTGATCCACAAAGACCTGGTTGGTGACTCCAGGTCCCCTCCTGGTCTGGTGGCTGTCAAAGATTTCATATCATGGTCAGTTTTAGTTAACTGAAGAAAAATCCTCATAGCTGAAGCCCTGCTTTACTCTTGCTGCTGTTTTGTACCCACATCCTTGATTTCTTTCTACCCTTTATTTGTTTGGGATTATTAAGGATTTATCAAGAGTTCCATTTCAACTCTTCCATCCCTTTCCAACCATGGGATTTCTGAAACACCTCCACAAGTCTCATGGACTATTCCTTTCCAGAGGTCTAATTCCCTCCACCCCCACTGCAAACTCTGCTTCCACCTCTGCAGGGATTTCCCGGTTTTGGGTGGATGTGGGAAGGATTTACCTCTTGTGGAAGCCTCGGAAGCGGGTCAGCAGCACGGCTGCAGCTGCAGTGACAGCCAGGACAGCCAGCACCCCCGCAGCCACAGCGATGCCTGGCAGGGACAGAAACAGCCCTTAAACATCTGGGAATCACTGAGGGCAGGGACAGAAACAGCCCTTAAACATCTGGGAATCACTGAGGGCAGGGAC
>NC_031790.1:2066215-2074045 GCF_001522545.3 Parus major
CCTTAAACATCTGGGAATCACTGAGGGCAGGGACAGGAACAGTTCTCAGAACATCCCAGAACCCCTGAGGTTGGGAGACAACCAACAAGCTCCACCATTATTAAGAAGTTTCCCATCACCACTGATGAAGGGGTTTTATTAACTCTGTTTGTTCTCATTTTATGGCTGCTGCTCCTGCCACAAATGGTGATGGAAAGGGGTGAACTCCTGCTGGTTTTGCTGTATTTGAAGTCAGTTGTTGCCTGAGCTGTCCTTGGGCTAAACCAACCCTGCTCTTTCGATTCACCCTCAAAGATCCTTCCCCGTCCTTCCTCTCCTCTGTCTCAAGGGCTGC
This sequence comes from Parus major, assembly GCF_001522545.3. NCBI lineage: Eukaryota > Metazoa > Chordata > Aves > Passeriformes > Paridae > Parus > Parus major. The sequence goes on from NC_031790.1 coordinate 2,066,550, forward strand.
TACCCAGAGGGAGGCACAGACCTTCAAAATGCCCTCATATAAAGTTTCTCTCACAATTTTCAACAAAACTACTCCAAAGCCTCAACCAAACCAGAGATTCAGAGCTAATGATGAGGGTGAAGAGAGGACAAAGTATTCCATATTATAAACGAAAACGAAATAAAGGTGGTTTTTTTCCCCCTAACATGTGGAAATCTGGACACAAATGATCTTCCCTCAGAGGTGGATCAGTTAAAGACCATGCAAATGATAAATCAACTTGTCCGGCTCCCTCACAGCAAAGCCTCTGGGATCCTGGCTCCACTTTGAAGGGACAGGAAGCTCGTTATTCCAAGAATAAAAAGGAGAAGCCTGTTGCTCTCATCTCCAGAGGGAATCAATTGTCAGCTTAGAGAGAAAAACACCTTCTCTAGTCATCCCTGCAGGATTGAGAGGTGCTCAGAAATCCCCGGAGATAGTGTTGGCAAGGAAAAGGGCATTTTGGTTGGATTTGAAGACAAGTTTCTTCATGGAAGGGGTTGTCCAGCTCTGGGACAGGCTGGAATTCCCATCCCTGGAATGGCTGGAAAAACCTGTGGCTGTGGCAGTTGAGGACACGATTCAGTGCTGCTGCTCACTTGATGAGCTTAAGGATTCCAATTAACAATTGAATGAACCACTCTGGTGCTGGGCTGTTTCTCTGGAGCTCCCCAGCTCCTTTGGGCAAAGCCCCCCAGGGGCTGCACCCAAAAATGGACAGTCACGGGTTTCCCACTTTTATAAATTTGGTCCATTTGCACATTGGGGTTCATCTCCCAATTGCAGCTGCAGGGAATGAAGGGATTTCCCCCAAGTTTGCTGCCCCCAGCTCCCTTTTGTTTGCATCTCTGGGGCCTGAGGCAGTGAGGTGTCCTTGGCTGCCAGGCCTGGAGAGGAATTGCTGTGTCTGCCCAAAGTGGGGAAGCAGCAGCTGCTGCTGGGTGTGGAGTTTGGAGTTCCACACTGAAGAGCTGCAGGGTCACAAATCCCTGGGAAATGGAAAAGCTGAAACCCTGAGGCATCACTTCCAGTCGGGAAAGGACAGATTCCAGGGTGCCAGGAAAAGACAGGACAGATTCCAGGGTGCCAGGAAAGGACAGGACAGATTCCAGGGTGCCAGGAAAAGACAGGACAGATTCCAGGGTGCCAGGAAAGGACAGATTCCAGCACTTACTGGTGAGGGCTGAGGAGCTGTCACATTTGGGTGGTGCCCACCCCTCCTCACACTGGCACTGCAGCTCATGGTCACACACCTGGGGAGCATAGAGCAGGGACACCCTCAGCTGGGGACACCAGCAGGGTCACAGAGTTTCTGGGTGAGGATGCTTTTTAATTTCTCATTTATCTGGGCTAAAATTTAGCACAAAAAGGAGCAGTTGTGGTTGTTAAAGGACAGTCCTGATGTCATGCACCTTTTGCTTATGCAGTGAAAGCTGCACTGCAGAGTTAATCTATTTATCTGAAGGTCTCTGAATGGTCAAATATGAGCAGAATTCTCTTCCTCAAAGCAAAATAAGCTAAAAGGAAAGACCTGTGATACCATGGCTCAGGCACAGGGCCAGACACAGGGGCTGTGTCCACCTTCTGGGCAAAAATATTGATGTTACATCAGGTGAGATGTGTTTTCATCAAATTTTTTGAAGTTTCTAACTCCTCAAATTTGACAGATTTGTAGCAGTGACTTAAACCCTGTCAGCAAGGAGGTCTGAGGCTGATCTGCATCGTTTTCTTGGGGTTTTAAAGTGAGAAACATCAAATGCTGGTGTCTTACAGCATGGCCAGAGCACTTGGCAGAGCAGTTGGTGGATCTGAAGACCTCCTCAGCATGGACACACTCCCCGTGGCTGCACACCTGGAACAAGAGCAAACCATGGTGATTTGGAGCTTCCAGGACAGGCAGAGATTGCACTTTATCCTGTGAGGGGATGGAGAACAGAAGGAGACACAGAAACAGCTCTGGAAATCCCTCAGACCCCCTTTAGGAGTGGGAGATGAGGGGTTAATTTCAGTTTGGGTGTTTTGTAGAAAAGGGAGTGACAGAGATGTGCAGACATCAATCCCTCACCCCTCCCTTCCAGGTAGGAATATTCAGGGAAGTGATTGGAAGCAGCACCCAGTGATGAGGAACATCCATTCTGGATATAATTAAATGTAATAACACACTAATGATCCCCTAACCCCTCACACAAAGCTGTGTTTCTGCTGCCACACACACCTTTGTGTCAGTGAAGGCAATAAAGCAGCAGCCAAGCCTAAGGAATTTGGAATGCTGCCAATCCTTGTTTGCTTTGCTGCTAGTTTGGGATAGAAGTTGGGAAAACAGCAGAAATTTGGGGTCCACTCAGCCCTCCCTGTTTAAAATCATTCTTGTGCAAGAGAGGATTATATAAACAAGACTGAAAGAGGGGGAAAAATAAAGGAAAAAATTATTATCCACTCACCATCCCATTCCCACACTTGGTTCCATCCAGGATCATCCCTGGGTCCTCCTCTCCACTCCTAGGGAAACTGCCTTTGCAGGAATTAAAGGACAGCAGGCTCCCATCCCGAGGCATCTCCCTCCCTCCAGAACAGTAGAGTTTTCCACACATTTTGTCTCTGGAAGGAGAACAGGAGCTGTTATACCAGGGACATGGCCCAGCAAACCCCTCTGTGCTGGGCGCTCTTGCAGCCTAAATTCCAAGGAAATGGCTGCACCAGGGAATGCTGGCGTGGGCAGCTTGCTTTGAGCAGGTGACAGGTTCTTAAATCCTGCTGAGCTTATTAAGGAGCACAAATTCATTCACAAAAATGAGCATTTAACTGATACTCCTTCACTTCTGAGGTTCAAATTCCCTATCCCAAAATCCCTGGAGCTCCCTGCACACCCACACACTCATCCTCCACATCCCTGCACACACCTTTGCTCTTCCACCTTACAACTGAAACCCACTTTTCTCAGAAACGATTTCCTACAGTTTTCACACAGAACAAGGAAGAACACCGGGCTGTGCCACGAAAATAGGGTGTTCCCGGTTTCTGTCTCCTAATTTGCGTAGGAATGGCCCCTCTTCCCAAATCCCAGCGCATTCCATACCCCAGTGCTTACTTTTTCTTGCACGGGATGTGGGTGCCCCGCTCCTTCCTGCAGTAGCCGAAATACGCCCCCTTCTCGTTCATGTGGTAGCAGGAGGCTGGGCCGTCTGTGGCCTCTGCAGGGGGAAAAGGCAGTAGGATGAGTTTGGGATCTCTGCCTGGGAGAACTGGGAATATTCCACCTCCTTCCCTTCCTTAGCAAACGGCCTTTCCCAGCGACGTGCCCGTGGGCATTTCTGGCACTTCAGCCTGGAGCAGGGAAAGCTCCAGGGAGAGCTCAGAGCCTCTTCCATCCCCAGTTGAGGGATGGAGGGACAGGACATAGGGAATGGCTTCCATTGCCAGATGGGATATTGAGAAGGAATTCCTGTCTGTGAGACTGGGGAGGGGCTGGGATGAAATTCCCAGAGAAGCTGTGGCCGCCTCTGGATCCCTGGAAGCGCCCAAGGCCAGGCTAGAGCAGCCTGGGGCAGGGGGAGGTGTCCCTGCCATGATAGGGGTGGCACTGGATGGGATTTAAGTTCCCTTTCAGCCCAAACTGTTCCCCAGCTTTGGGAAATGCTGCTTTCAGAAGCACCACACATGCCAAATTTGGCTGTTAAATTGAAGGGCAGATATTTCCTCTTCCTCACTGGTTAAAATCACTTCCCCAGCTCCATTCCAGCTACCTCAGGCACATTCTGCAAAAGAGAAATGTGCTCCCCACTTCCCATTTCTCTGGAAGCACAGAGCACCCCATGCCCTGAGCTCCAGCTCACGAGTTACAGCCATCAACAGTGGCAAATATAAAACTCATCATTAATTATGCTCTTAATTATGCTATGAACCGGAGCTGATTTTTATGGATGGGCTATCCCTGAGGTACAGTCTGAGGATTTGGAGAGGCAGAATTCCCTTCTCTGTCTATCCTGTGGCCAAGGCAAGGAGAGTTTGACGGGTGCAGGGGGTACTCACGGGGCCCGAAGGCATCTTTGCACTGGCTGTCACGGGTGGGACAGGTGCCCATGTAGCAATATCCCTCTCCAAAGCTGCAGGGGTGCCCGTTGACCCGGAATCGATCTTCGGGGCAGCTGGAGGAGAGCCCCGTGCACATCTCAGCCAGGTCACAGTCGTGTTTCACCGCCCGGCACACAGAGCCCGACTTCTTGTACTGAGAGAGGGAGAAAATGCCACATTCGGCATTTTCAGCTCCTCCACACTGCTCAAAGACACCCAGCTGAAGGGTTAAAATGGGCAGGGAAATCTCCTCACTCCACAGGCTGTGTGAGGAGCAAGATCCACATCTCACTCCGTGCTGGATGTGGCAGCTCACAGGGGTTTTGCCTCACGGCTTTTATTCCCAGGAGAAAATGGCCAACCAAAGAGTTCATTTCTCCAGGATGATGGAAGACTGAGAGAGCTGATGGTTTGGGATGGAATGGTGGGCAGTGACAGGATCTGAGGGAAAGGCTGGAGCTGTGCCAGGGAAGCTCAGGCTGGAGAGCAGGGAACGGTTGGATTTTGGGAAAAGCTCTTCCCCCAGTGGGAGCTGGCACTTCCCAGGCTGCCCAGGGAATGGGCACAACCCCGAGGCTGCCAGAGCTCCAGGAGTGTTGGGACAGTGCTCCAGGGATGCCCAGGGTGGGATTTTGGGGTGTCTGTGCAGGGCCTGGAGATTAGTGGATCAGTGATCCCACATGTCCTTCCAGCCCAGGACATTCCATGATCCCATGACCGTGCCCTTGTCAGTGCTAATAAACACTGGGGATCTGTTCTGGTGGAAGGTGAGTTCCTGCTTGATCCCAGCAGGGGTGAGGAGCTGGAGAGGGGAGGGGTCTCACCTGGCAGCTCTCAAAGGAGGGGAGAGGTCTCACCTGGCAGTTTTCACAGCAGTCCCCATGTGCACAGGCAGCCCCCGAGCTCAGCTTGCAGCTCTCGGGGTCACAGCACTCATTCGTGCACTCCTGGGACAGAAGCAGCGGTCAGAGCTGGGGACAGCGACACCTAACCACTGTCCCTGGCTGGGATGGGGTCTGGGACCTAAGCACTTTCCCTACAATGCCTGGGTTTGGAGGTGGGAGCTGTGCAGGGAGCTCAGGGTTTGGGCTGAGCAGTGTGGATGGCTGTGTCCCAATCTTGGTTCCTGCCACCCCTCTTGACTAACCAGACCTTCACCTTCCCCAGCCCTCAGCAACTTGATAACCACAATTTCTACTTCAGCAAGATCTGTTTCCACCTCAGGGACAACCAGAAAGCAGCTGCTGTCCGGCCTGGACAAAGCCCTCTGCCTTTGCCAAGGATTCTCCCATTCCCAGATACCTCAGGAGTGCCACAGTCACATTCCTCTCCCTTTTCCACGAATCCATTCCCGCAGGATGGAGGGGCGATGATGCTGCTCAGCTCTGGGATATTGGTCAGGCACCTGGGCATGTCAGCCAGCATGAACTTCTCAAAGCTCTGGAGGCTGCAGGAGCTGAATTCCTTGGGAATCACGGAGCTGTGTTGGGAAAACAGGAGGGTTTATGGTAGGATTGGCATAGGCAAGGAGGAGAAACAATTCTCCCGTTGGGAGAGAATTGGAACAGGTGACCGTCCGCACAACTTTTGGGTGTGAACATTTTTCTAAATATACATGGACTAAAGTAGTTTTGGATTGGGTTTTTTGTGAGGTTTGTATCTGGGAATAATTGACAATAGCTTGGCATTTAATCAATTTATTTATTTTATAAATTATAAATTAATTATATATATAAAATAATAATAATATATAATTATAATTTATTTTAATATAAGTTATAATTATTTTTTTTTAAACTATTTGAATGGAATAACCTCACTGGACAAAAACACTGCCCCAGTTTGAAAGGTGTCAGCTTGTCCAAAAGCCATTTTCAACCCTGTTTTTAGCCCCACCTGACAGTGTCTGTCATGATGCAGATGTCATCACTGCACGAGCAGGCCTCGGTGTCGTGGCTCATACCCAGGTTGTGCCCCATCTCATGGGCCATGGTGGCTGCCACTGCAATCTCGTTCCTGCTGTGGTCCTGGGGAGCCAAGGAAAGCTGTTTGTTATTTGCTTGTGTGTTTTAGAACAAGCAGCAGCAACAGAGAAAACAAAAAACACAGCAGTTTTCCTTCAAGTGGAATTATCCTCATGATACACAAGGGCTCACATGGTGCTCAACCCATCTGTGCACCTATTTGGATTATATTTTATTATTTAATAAAGGTATTTATAAAGTAGACACCATGGAGCTGTGTATATTGCGTGTTTGCTTTCTTTATCCCCTGTACTTCATTTAAAATAAAATTCCAGAATGGTTTGGGTTGGAGGGACCCTTAAATCCCATCCAGTTCCAGGGCAGGGACACCTCCCCCTATCCCAGGTTGCTCCAAGCCCTGTCCAACCCAGCTTTGGACACTTCCAGAGCTCTGATTGTGAATTTTTACAGCCTAATAATGAACCAGACAACTGAAAATGCCCTAAACCCAACATTATTCACAAAGGTTCCTCATTGGCAGAGTGAAAAACATAGGAATGCCTTTAAAAAATGAAATAAAAATGGATCAGACCTGAATAATACCTGCAGAGTATAAATCACTGCATATGGATTTGAGGAAGGCCAGTCCAATCGTGGTCCCCTCAAAGTCCAGGCCTCTGGAAGGAAGCACAAAAGCACAGGGAGATCAAGACTGTGCCCAGGATGGGGCTCTGAACCCAGAGGTCTTTCCAAACCAGGCTGGAGGTTTCTTCCCCCAGCTCTGGCTCTAATAAAATATTTAATTTTAATTTAATTTATTTTTAAGATCCCTACAAATAAAATAAAAACCAAACTGAAGCATTTTTCATTTTGATATTTGTTTAAATTCTGTGGTGGTTCATCGGATTTAAATCATCTGTTGGGAGTGTGAAGAGCTCCAAATGTAGCAAAGGGCTGGGATGAGTCAGGACCTCTGGACACCAGACAGAAAAATTAGGTCAATACTGGTTTAATTTGGCATTTCCCACATTTGGGGGGAAATTTAATTCATCGTTTCCCTGTTAAACTTCATGTTCTGCCTCATCAGGCTGTCAGACTTTTCTGCAGTCCCCAGGACACTCAACTTCTGTGAGCAAACCCAGAAGAATAGTCTTGGATGAGGGAAAAGTTCCCATTCCCTCTTTTTGTAGGGATTCAGCTGGAAAGATTGGATGCTGTGTCCTGGCAGGGATTTATTTGTGGTCCATGACAAAAAAAAAAATAAAAAAGGGAACTTGGATTTATTATTCTGCCCTGGAATTGGTACGAGCCGGTCTTGGAATGGGTGAAATCCAGGTCAGGGTTGTGCCACTGATTGGTGACAAATTTTAAGGAATAAAAAGTGCCTGGAATATTTGGCGAGTGATTTTTAAGGAATAAAATAAAAGGGAAGGGAAGGGAAGG